>NW_009699565.1:239042-256324 GCF_000703405.1 Apaloderma vittatum
TATCTCATATTGACATGATTACCGTAACTATAATTATGTGCATAGGATAAATATGCTAATTGTATAATTGCAACATTCAAGTAAATCCTGCAAACAGAGAATGTTCTTAGGGCAGGCAGGACACATACTGATTGGTATAACAGAACTAGAAGCATTCTTCTTATTTTCCATTATTAATGTTTAGAGATAAAACAGAATATAACCTATCTATCACCCAGATGGCCCTTCCATTCAAAGGCTGGATGGTGAAGCTAAGAAAGCACCTGTAATAACTGCAGAATATCTTTGATCAGTGGTAGTATTTGTAGGCTGGAGGCAGAACAACTCAAAGGTTAAATTAAGCTAAACTTCTCAAAGCTGCAAAAGGCAGCTTGGAAATGTAAAATATTATCAATAAGATAATAAGATAATAAGAAGACGTATTAGGAAAAATGAAACCAAATTTGTTCTCAAGTACTGAGAGGGAAAAAGATAGGAAAACAAACCGTTCTACATTACAGTACCTTATTTTTCTGAAGAAAGAAATGGGCAAAGACTAGAGAAAAAGGTGCAGATTTTATTTGTGTCAATGACTCCATGTATAATATAGGATTAATTACTTCATATTCTTTATTTCCTTTCCTCCCTCTGCACTTAGACTGACATCTGTCATCATGCATCTAAACATCAGCCAATAGATTGGGATGTTGTACTCACTTAGGTGTCCCAGTGCTGTTCTGAGTTTGATTCACGTCAACATTAAAAAAAGAAGTTGAGATTTGTCTGATAACACCAGGCATACTTAGCTAGTAACAGCTAACACTAGGCATACTTAACCCTTCCGTGTCTGTGATGAGTAGTAGACCTTATAAGTGTATATGAATTCTTTACACAGGTGAGATGTGCAGGTTCAGTCAGATATGCAAAAGTCCTGCAGCTCGCTAAGAAGGTTCATAATTTTGCTTGAAGAAAGGTCAAGAACAAGTGCTGAGGTGTAGGGATTGGTGCAACAAAGCTCTACCCACATACAGCAGTTGGTAAAGAATACAGTATTACCTCCAGGAACCTAGTTACTGATGACTTTTTATCCTGAGGCACTCAGCCTTGAACAGTTTTGACTGAACAATGAAATAACAGGTGCTCAGGACCTCTGTGAATCAGAGCTAAGTATTCCTGAACCGGCTGTATCTAGCTAGAGCCTTTTAGACCATCAGTTCCCACTACTATGCATTGTGACGTTTCTAGTTTGTGGATGCAGATCTCCTAGTTACAGTAAGAGCATTATATACCTGCATCACAAAAGACCTGAACCAATTTTTAAATTATCACCTATGCTGGGTCACACAAAAAAGAATCTTGATGCTCTACCAATTTCCTAAAAACCTGAAATACTACACATCAGAAATAAGTCATTATAATTCCTGGGATCCAAGCCAAATTCTCATATTGAAAACACATACTACGTATTAAACCACAGATCCTTCTGTGTGACTGGCCTGTTTTCATAACACTTGGCTTACAAAGGCCCCAAAAGAAAGCAGAGAGTGAAATTGCCTGATGACCTCTTCTGCTGGCAGCTCCTGGTGCTCATCTCAACTGTGTTTGATGGAACACAGCACATTCTTTTAAATATTTCATCCACTCGCTGATTGCGGGTGAAAGAAAGGACTAACAATAAATGACAAGTGAAATAACTACATTTCCGGACCTGACAACACTCTTTATTTTTAATTCTGCCAGGGTTGTGGATAAACATTAAGGTATGACTTTGACAAGAGATTAAATAATTGAGTTGAGGATTTAAATTATATTATACTCACCCTGATCTGAGACTTCATCTGGAAACAGGAGGAAGTAAAAGAAAACAGGTCAAGAAATCGGGTGTTTCATGACATGGCACCAAATGCTCTTTTTCTTGTGTGAATTTTCTCTTGTAAAAATGTATTCATTTCCTCACAGTGACACCTGAATCAATCATAAAGAAACAGACCACACTGATGATGGGAAAATGTATCTAATTAGATTAAACAAGTTAAAGGGAAATTTCCCATTAAAATATTTCTAAAACTAATTTTGTATGCAGTGTCTGACATACCTAAATGCAGTAGTCTGATGGATGTTTCTGTAGCAAATAATTTTAAAATATTAAAGCTATATTGTACCTACATTAATATCATAATTCATCCACAAATTTTTTCCAATTCTATTATTTCTTTAGTCCTTTATCCTAAGGACTTAAATACCTGAATAACAACTAAAATGAGGGGGAAATATATATACTTTTTTCCTCTCTCTTCCAGGAAAAAATTCAGAGACATCTTTCAGGTTCCCATGGCTAAAAAACAACTTTGTCATCAAACTGGGTCAGTGTTGATGAAATATTTTGAATTTCTGTTTGTGCTGGATGACAAACGATTACTACATTTCCATTACACAGGAAATTTGATTTCATTGTGCTTTCTTACAGAAGGTCAGAAGTTCTTAATGCTCATCCTCTGCTCCTGCCTTCCATGGGTTTGAGCTCTGTGCAGAACTGCAGAGGGTGCAAACAGCAGGTAAAGCATCGCTCCCAAGTGCCCTGATTCTCTCTCCTTGCCACCAACTCTTTTATAAAGGCACACAGATCCTTGTGCTTTGCAGATGACCCAAATCTGAGATTCTTACAATCTCAGAGCGTGCATTCCTTGAAATAATTGTCTGTCAGAGGCCTCAGCAGCACTCACTTAGAATGTCAGTCTGACACAGAATTACACCTTGTGGGAAGCAATCCTGGCACAAACAGCAAGCCTGGGTTACAACACCTTAATCAACAAAAAAGGAATAAACAAACAAAAGACCTCTGGACTATGAAGTCACCTGGTTAATGGTACAGGGAAAAAGCATGAGAAGCTTTTGTGCTGCACTTGCCTTGGCCCCAATTCCAGCAGTCCAGCCCCTTCTCCCCAACACTGTTTCCCACAAAGAAACGAGGTTACAGTCATAAATTGATGTTATAAAAAGCATATATGATATGGTCAGAAATTAAAATAATGCTTCCTCAGTGGTCATGCTGAGAACAAACTCCTGCTACCTTCACCAAAGCCTGAAAGCTACCTAACAACCTGACAAAGCAAATCATTAGCAACATTTCACCTGGGTCTTAAAATATTTTCATTGCAAATGACTCTCCCATTAGATGAATGCCCGTTGAAGAAAGTAATTACCCTTTCTTTGAACTTGCATTTCAGAAATTTGAAACAACTAAAAAAATGACAGAGAAGAATAAGCACACACTTTTTACAACTTGCCCTCCTTCCCTCTCCTGGTACCACGTCAGTAAGAGAGTGAAGGGCAGGTGAAGAGCCTAAATTTTCAGCATTAGAGTTCAAGGAGACTGCAAAAGATGTTGTGACCAAGAGAGAGCTCTCACTAGCCGTTACTTTAAAACTGCTCCTCTGACATATATGAATTGACAGGAGAGTGTGAGCGAGCTGCCGGGGCAGCTGGGTCCTAGCTTGAAGCTCAAAGCTCTCGGGCACATGCCAAGAGACATGGGACAGATCCACCAGCTCTCCGTAAATGCACTCCCCATGCAAAACAGCAGTCAGCAAAGACAGATTCTTCCATTTCCTTTAAAATATGCACCCTAACTGAAGGCTGAATTTTCTAAAAGGTTTGCTTGTTATGTGCATCCCAGCTAAGCTGAGTGTGAAACATGACAGGAGATGAAACCACGGGATCTGGGCTGACATTTACAAGTTCTCAGGCTCTCAGAAACAAACATCCACTTTTAACTGTGCATCAGCAAATTATTCATTTTTTTCTGTATGTGCATCTGCTGAGACATACAGGCTAAAACGGAGGCGAGTACTCTTTCTGTGTATGTATACATATATGTGTGTGTACATATGTGTGTAAGTGCTCACAGGCATATTTAGAAGGGAAAGGAAGAAAATGGAACTGTAATAAGAGCACTTTAAGTCTTTGTTTAAAACTCATTTTGTGATCATTCACCCTGAGTTTGACTCACAAAAAGAAGCCCATCTGTCTGAAGAAGATATATCCAGATGCCAACATCACGACAACAATACAAGACTGCTATTAAAACAAAAAAAAAAGAAAAGAAAAAGAAAAGACTGCTCTCTACACTAAGGAGTCAATATCTCTCTTCTGTGAAATAAAGTGTGTTTGTGTCTCTGTATAGGATTTTTCTGGGCTTTGGAGAAAGCTATTACAAAGGATGAATCAAAAACAAAGCAACATTTATCAGTGCTTTCTTTAAGGGAAGAGAAAAAAAATTGGCTCTATCATAAAATATTTACATGGGTTTTTGTAAATCACAGTTCAGAGAAAATAATACGATGAAAAAGGAAGTTAATGTTCAAATCAAGACTTTGAAAGTGATTTTCTTCAGTAAAGTTAGAAAGAAGAGGAAAAAGAAATGGGGGAAAAAAAAGAGAAGGACTGAGACCGTGCATCATCGGAGTATGCTTTGTTCCAGGCATGTTAATGGCTGCACATCCAGCCCAACCGAAACTGCAGCTGACACCAGAGGTACAGCCCAGAGCTTTCCCACCCAGCTGCCCACAGCCTAAACCATTCATCCCCTGGACACCCCGACTGCACAGCCCTCAGCAGGGACTTCAGCCCTCGGCTGATTTTTCATCCGATCGTTACCCCAGAGTGCAGAGGACACCAGGGCTCGAGCATGGCCATGGGCACACACAGAGCCCAGCCCTGGGGCTCTCTGAGCACCTCCTGCAAGAAACTCAGTGCCTGCAGTACATGCAGCCCTAAATCAGTCGCTCAGAGTGGCAGCCCTCCTCCTCCTCACACCACCTCACCCACTGTTATCTCCTGTCATCCGCGCCCATCTGGCCCCACATCGTGACAGGTGCCACAGCACAGCGAGTTCCTTCCCTCGGCCAGGGGAGCTCATGGCCTCTCTGTGCTGGGACAAGTGGCTTCTGCTCACCCCGAGGCAGCCCCTGGGCCCCGAGGCTGGAAACGGCAGCTCAGGGGCCCTGGGTGCCTCCAGCCTGACCTCGGGGCACAGCTGGAGGAAAGCTTACTGGCACCACCTAGAATCACAGAATGGCCTAGGCTGGAAGGGACCTTAGAGATCATTTAATCCAGCCTTCCTGCCACCAGGGACGCCACCTCTCGACTAGACCAGGCAGCACATGGGGACCGAACGGGCATCGTTAGCGCTATGTTCAACTGACTGAGCTCATCAGCCCCTTAGATCTTGCAAATCTAACATCTGTATCGCTACAATCATCAACAGTTCTGGGTTTTTTTAGTTGGCTTGAATCAATTTCCATGTGTTTAAAGCTAAGCACAGGTATCAGGGTGCAGGATCACAACATTAATTCAGAATTAAAGCCCTTTGGATTTTAAGCAGCTTTAGCTTTCATGATGAGTGTTTCTACCATCTCTGCTAATTGCACCCAGTGGAATCTTCTGAAACTTTAGCTTTATTTTGGAGGGGAGAAAAATTTATCACCTAGGCTTTTTAAAGGTTTGAACTAAAAAAAAGAAAAAATAACACACATAGTTTTACTTAGGAAACTCCTCAAGTTTTTCTACTCAGCGACTTCCAACAGTTTTTTGTTCACTCTAAATCCTGCTCAGAGCTGCTACTTTCAGAAAAAAAAAAAAAGCTGCCATATATCTGATGTATTTCACATTTTGCACTGCATAAAGTGTCTTTAAAGTGCAGATTTGGGCAAAGAACATCCTGCAGAGATTTGATGAGAAGCTTTTATACTTAAGCAATAGCCTTTATATTGTATACAAAGAGGAGGAAATAGCTATTCAGACAAAAAAACAGTGATCTATTATTCCAGAGAAAGAAAACTCTGAATATGACAAAGATTATCAGCAGCACAAAAAGCACGGTGGATCACTGACGTCTCTCCTTTGCCAGGTAACACATCCTGAACCCCACCAGCTCACAGCTGATTAGAGTTTGCACTCTGTGATGGGTATTTACCTCTTTCTCATCCCTTAAGTCTGCTTTTCAACACTGTTCTAAGATGGAGGGACTTTGTAGGGGACAAGTAAAAATTAAAACAAAGACCACTGTAAGGACTAGAGTACTTTTTTGTAGAGACTGAGAATTTTCCAAGACTTGTTCTTAATTAGAGTTGGAGTGTGTCTCTGAATAGGTGCATGTGTTCTCTCCGCTCTATTATCTGTCACATCACATTTCTGCTCAACATAATGCAGCAAACCTTGGGAGTGATTTGTGGAATATATTAACATAGTTTAACACAGCGTGCATAAGATTTACATGCTAGTGCTCTAAGGAAAGGTGATAGGTCAGAATAAAATGGATGATTAAAAAAGTTGATTAATTTCTGTAGCATTATTTCAAAAAGAGGTATTGGAATAGAATCATAGAATCATAGAATTGTCTGGGTTGGAAGGGACCTGAAAGATCATCTAGTTCCAACCCCCCTGCCATGGGCAGGGACAAAGACTAGACTCATTCTTTTTGAGTATCTTAATTTCACAGAATGAAAGGAGCAACGCTGAAGCTGTGATCCTCCCTGCACGACCACGCGTTACTTGCATGAAGTTAGTGGAACAATCAGTGATTTTTGTAATGTGGGGCTACTTTTCAAGCTCTCGTCCCACACATCCTTGCTGGGTCCTCCAATTCAGTTATCTCCTCTTGTAGCTGTCATCTTCCTTTGTTCGAGTCACCTGAAATCAAAGCTCAGCATGTACTGAAATACTTTCGCCTCAAAGGATGGCATTACATGTAAGAATAAATCTTTTTATTTTCTTGGATTGGCATCCAAGGAGGGGCACAGCGGCTTTCACTTGAGTGTGTCAAGGCTGAATCATATCCAAATCCTGCACAGGATGAGGCACTCTAGGAGACTCTTGGTGCCAGCGAGGTTGATGGGATTTTGTTCAGCCACCACTTCCAGAGGGGTCAGAATTCTCACCCATCAGCCCTGGCTGTTTGAGGCAGGTGCAGCACTACCACAGCCCCCAGACCTGGCTGAGATCTCCTGGTGTTGCTACAGTCAGAAAGAACAGTAACCCATAAAGATAAACAACAATTTAGCCTGAATCTCAGTCTCTCTCAGCTGCACGTGCATAATTCTGAATAAAACACCACTCAGTCACCTCCTGAGCACCCATCACGGCGTTGCTGCCATTTTCCCAGCGAGTTGCTTTTTTCTGGTGGAACTAATTGACCTCTGACCTGTTTATTGCTTTACTGCCACCAATTTAGCACCAGTTTATTCATCAACATCTGGTGGTCGGAAGACTGTATTTTACATTATTAGCTCTCAAATGAACAGCTAATGCTGCTTAATGGGGCAGTTATATGCTATTATAGATTCATTTTTTCTCATTTTGTTAATGAATGGAGAATCTTCATCAAATAAATATTTGCCAGTTGGCTTAATATCAAAGTTGCTAATTAAAAACAGAAAAATGCTCAATATATGGAGAGCTGAATGGTGGTGGCATGTAAGTTTTAAAGAAATATCATTTCTGCCACACTGTACTTGCACAGGGGCCAAATTGGCAATCAAGTGATCAGCGTGAGGAAGGTTGAGCTGTATTTACATATTGTCTCAGTAAAATGCAACTGATTTATTTCTCTGGTGCCAGAAACACAACATGGGGATAGTTGAAATCAGCTTATTTTCCTGGCTTTTACAAAAAAAGAAAAAAAAAAGAAAAAAAAAAAGATAAAAGAAAAAAATGGAAATAATCTTGGAGTCAATCCTAAAAAAATCTGATTCCCCCCACCAATTCCATTTTACAATGGGAATGTGCATAGATGGTGTGACCTGGCATGCAGAATTCATGAAACATCTCTGCATAAACATGTAAATTTGGAGTAAACACATTTCAAGCTGACAAAGTGCAGCACTGAACTGAGAGCAGGCTACACTTCAGCATATACACCCCAGGGCTCAGCGCCTGGCTCAGATTTAAGACAATTCAAGCCAAGACTCTTAAATGAGCTCCCATATCCTAAAGGCAAAATAGTTTATACAGTCTTATTTTTTTTTTACTATAAACACACATACACATCTATCACCATTTAATTATTTTCAGTTATACACTAATATCTAGTGATGTCAGCTGGTAGCATTCAATGCATAAAATCACTTAGTTTTTCTTATACCAAGTCTCTTCTCTTTCCAAGATTCTACAAAGGATTTAAGGGAGGCATCTTTACAAACAAAACTACTGACTTCAAAAAGGCAGACACACGAGTGCTTGCACTCCACATGCTTGCAAATAACTAAATGTTACAACTGAATCAAATACAACGCCCCTCAAGTCTAAATTCACACAGGAATTCAGATGTGGGTTTTTTTGCCAAAGTGCAAGTATGAATGCAAGTGAAATCTAACCCACATTACTTGCACACTCTCTCTATGAAAAGGTGCACAGAGAATGCTGACAGCATTTTTGACTCCCTTGTATGATATCTAACAAGAACTTGTGGTTTAGATTTAAGAAGCCTTGAGCATTTAGCAGAGTTCATCCACATCCCATTTTCAGCACAATCCACACACATCTTGAGGCAAAGCAGTAAAGGCATAACAAACACAAATTATCGTAACAGTTCTATTAAAATGTAAATATCTTTATTTTTCCCAAACCAAATAATTCCTTTCATTTCAAAGAGAGTATACTCTCATCTAAAGCTACTGAAGCACACAGAAGCTGTGCCAGCTCTAACGCACCTATCGGCTTCATGGACCATTAAATAGCACAAATGGCACTATGAATTATTCCTAAAAACATCAATACATTTCTAATACCATAGGCACAATTCTGCTAATCTTTGGAGCATGCTCCCTGAGCCTAGGTCCCAGCCCAGCTCCTGAACACCCTCTTTTTTCACCTCTCTTAGCAGATGCAAGGAGCTGGCAGCAGACACAGCCCACTCAGTCTCCTAGATGCTGCTGCACTTTTACTGCTACAGTTTCAAAAAACTATCAAGGGTGCTGAAAGCAGGGATAAGAACTCCTCCAGCTCCTAATGCACCCCTGAGTGAAGAAAATAAACACAGGAAAACAGAAAAAGAAGAGGGGGAAAGGTTCATCAGGCAGATTTACATGGGATTGTTCTGCCATTCTTGTTTGTAGATCCACTGGCACACATTCAATAAAAGTAAGTTATATGAACCTAATGCAGAAGAATCACAAACTTGTCATTTCTAAGAAGTCAGAATAAAACTAAGGTATATGCCAGGTTTAACATTTGTAGCCCGAACCTCAAGCATACCAATATTTGTCATGGCCTATGACTAACAACTCTAGTTCCAAAACCCTTTAGTCATTAATATATCCATCCATCAGGGTGATTATTTTGTCTTCCCTTTTGCTTTTCACTTTTGGTAATAAATTTGCTAATAAAAATCTTATTTTTCTACTATTTTACAAGCCTATATTTTAAATATATCTTCACTGTGGCCAGAAGAAGCAAGTTTGAAAAGAAGAAAAAACCTGACTTTTGTTTCAGTGGACACCTCTGCTTCATTTACAGGTAATAAGGGGTTTGTAAGTGCAAAAACTTCAACTTACACAGTAACTTGTCAAAGGACAAACTAGTCAGATTAGTAGAGTTGATGGTTCTGCACTGTCAATATATTCAGGCCAAACTGCATCTGTGTTAAGACCTTTTCTACTTGTCTGACAACAGAAAATGACATGAAAGTTCTCCCCTCGTGGTCTTTGTATCTCATCACCTCCCGTCACAGAAATTACTCAACTGCATTAGCCCACCCTGGTGAATCCTGCACAAGCCATTCTAGAGCACGTGCTCTACTGGGGTAGACCAGACCACTGGCTAAGTTTTAAATGAGGAACAAAGATGACATTGGTCTGAACAGAATCTTAATTTGTGCTTCTGAGCATGCATATTAAAGATCCTTTTGTCACAAGGAAAAGTAAAGCTAAATGTAATATCGACACCTTACGGTACAAAAATTAGTTAGAGAAGGTGAATGGGGAATAGAAGCTCCTCTTCGGAGCAGAGAGCGATCTTGTGAGAGAAAGGTCTCGGACCATGCGATTTTAAGTCAGGATTTAGTATGTCTTTAATTCAGCTGCAGCTTCAAATCTCTTGCAACAGACACCCTCAAGTTGCTTTTTAATGTCTGATGCAAAGTATATTTCACTCTAAACCTCTGATTTCCACAAGTCTGATGTAAACCAAGGTGAATCAGCCCAACTTTGCTGAAGGGCAGGTCCAGACTGACTTACACTTAAAGGGCAGCTTTTCTTAAGTTTTGTGATAGTTCAGAAATACCTCACTGCAATATTTTCCAAAGTTTTGAATTTGTAATTTCTTCTCTCGTGAGGCTTCTGTGCAAACTTTCTGAGGAACAGGTGTCAAACGGTAAAGTGAATCCCTATACTGTTTCTTTTCCCATGTTATATAACTCTTTTTGCAAGAAAAGTGCCAAACTTGGCAATAATAATAATAAAAAACCAAAACAAACCAAAAAACCAAACAGCAGTATGTATTGCAACACACAACACTTTAGCCAGGAAAGATCTTTTCTTTATGGATATATAAAATATACTCTCTCGCAACAAGTTTGTAGCTTATTTATCGTTCCCAGGTGGCTACTGAAAACTCTTTAAATGTTGTTTGATGGAGTAATGATTCTTTTCTGCCCTACTGGTGTGAACTGAATGTATCTAATAAAAAAGGTTCTTCTTTTTGAGATCTATCAAAATAAAATATACTTGGGAGGCTCTGAAGTTGAATTTAAAAAAAAATCTTTGGGAAATTGGCTTTCATTTCTGAGAGCACAATTTAAATTCAATCTGAGGGTTTGCATGAGACACCTCAGGTGCTCTCTGTTCCAAATTCAGTTGATTAATGTTGCCTTAAAAGATCTGCCGGAGAGTCAGGCAGATGTAATTAGAGAAGAGGTAGCTAATACTATACAGAGATCATCAAAAGATAAGTATGCGCAAAGGAGATAAAGGATCTCAATGCAATTGTAATAATCTCTGCAGATTAAAAAAAAAATCACAATCATAACTAGGAGAAAGTAATGAAAGCTTGCATGAGTACATGATCCAGATTCCTTTGGTATCTTAGGACGGGCACAGAGGTGGCTGGGCGGAAGCCCTGTTCAGGCCAGCTTAGCCGTCCCACCCGGGGTGCCGAGGGAAGAACTACAGGGACTTACGGGAAACAGTCCAGGTCCAGTGGGCCATAAAACCCTGTGGAAATACTATCCCAGTGGTTATGGCCTGATTCTTCTTGGAGCAGGGAGCCTGTTTGGATATCTGTGGGTTATGTGGAAGCAAGACAGCCCAGGGCTGGTGGGCAAGCAGAAGCCACACTGACGTCACGAGGGGAAGCGCCCATGGGTCCAGCTGGAGTCGTCTGTCACAAGCAGCATAATGTTCTCCAGATTACAAGGGCTACTGCCTAAACCTTCAATTTCTGTGTGGGTGAAACCCTTCATGAAGTTTGTGAGTTTGGCAGAAGCCTGAGTTCTGACCACTGAAATTCTAATAGCTGGAGGTGATTCAGCTTAATCATAGCATTTTGAAGCAAGTACTAACTACCACAGGCGTGACTGGAACCACTGTGCTCTTGGGACTGGAAATTCATGTTAACACATCAAAAAGACCCAGGGCCAATAAGACTACCTTTGTATTGAAATGCAAATTTTTTTAAAGGTCCTCTTTTGTTTAAATCTGTCAAAATTCACTTTTTTTTTCTTTAAACACGAAATGCTTTTAATGCAGCTTTAGAAAGGCCATCATATCCCCTCTGAAGTCGGTAATCTACACTAAATATATGGTCAGAAAAACAGAGGTCTGTAAGGCAACAGCCAATAATAGAATAAATATCTTTTCAACACAAAGATGAAAACAGCACTTTGATGGGACACAAATGGCATCATTACTGTACGGGCATAGCTCCATATTTTATGATTTTTCCCTCCCACTATAAAGAGTGGAAAAAAAGGTAAAGAAAACAAACTTCACTAAAGCAGTGTCACAATATTGTTATAATTACCAACATGTGGTTCTTCAAGTGGGCTGAAAGCCGAAGTGAGTCTGGACAGCATTACAAGTGCTTACTAAGCTGGACACCACAATTCCTCATTCTCCCTTAAGATTCATTTACTGTATTGGGAAAGAAACACAGGACCAGGTTTATAAAGATCCTTTCAGACCTGCTGCAATTTTCAAGAGGGTCTGCAACAGTAGGTGTTAGGCACTTGTCTAATCGTATTGCAGAAATTCCTTCGCTTGCCCCATCTGTTTTATGACAGGAGGAAACTTTCACTTTCCTGGAAAAACATTTCTTACAACAGTTCTGCTGATCAACTCCCTCAGGCTGGACATCTACATTTCAGACATCTATAGACAAATCCCAGCCCAACTGTAAAACAGCATCACGTGCCTTAGAAGACCAGCATAAAGACAAATACCTCAAATATCACGAAGTACTCAGATACTACGTAAAGAGATTGCAGTCCTGAATGCTCAATGTCACATCTGCAATTTGCCATGAAAAAGTTCATTCAGCCTTGGTAAGGTTAGAAAGATTTGCAGTCAGGTTATCAACACAGATACCAATAAGTTGGAAGATGACTTACTTGCCACAGTGAAACGGCCAGAGAAAGCCTCTCTGTCTGGCTGTGCACCAGAATCAGTAGAGACCTCCTCTGCCCCAATGCAGACATCCCTTTTCCTCTTTCACTGGGGAATTTGAACTCTTACAAGGAAATACAACTCCCACTTTTCTGTCAGACAAGTTCCTGCTAAGAGAGCCCAGGCAGATTCATCTACTGATGTTACCTTGAGCTGCAGAGCAGCTACTGCAGTTAGCAATTTTTCCATACACGTTTTGCACAGATCCAAGAACTCCAAAGAGAAATATGTTGTTCATTTGTTTTCACATCACCAACCTTTGTACTGACAACTCTGAAACCCACAGAACTACCCATCCTTGCAGTCATGGCTGGAAAAAGGCTAATAGATATTTTCATAACAAAAGACCATCACACATGAGTGGAAGTGTGCTTTCCCGTCTCCACTGGAACTGATGGTTGGAGAGTGTGTGTCTAATTAAGACAGAAATTAGACAGAAAGGAAGCTAGCAAGAGTGAAAGCCATCCTCTTCCCATTGTAGCACAGCTCTCTTACTGCAGTCTTCCAATTTTCTTCAGAATTTAGTTCCATGCATAATTAGAGATGGAATAAACTGTAAAAGCTAAAGACAAAGACCCAAGAACATTCAGCATTACATTCATTCTAAGAACACTCTTGCAATGTATGCAGCCCTAGGAGCAGGATGGGAGTCAGGGTCACCCTATCTCCAAACCATGATTTTCCTCCCTCCTTCCCAATCTTGAATCTTTAATTTCTTCAACTAAAACAGAACAGCTAAAGGAAGGTAAGAGCCCATCTACTGCAGCTCAGGGGGCTGCCTACTCCGTAAGGAAAGGGGACCTCCTCAAATGGCAGGAACTAAGCTTAAACATCAGCTCTAAGTGCCACTGTCTCTTAAGCCATCACTGCCATCAAAGCCCTGCTACCACTGCAACATCACAACAAAAGAGAAGTCATCTGGGTTGACTCGTACGTCAAAGAAAGTAATATTTTTTCCCCCCCGAGTAGCCATGAGCAGCACAGGTGAAGCAACAGGTAGCGGGCAGTGGGAGCGAGGGAGGAAGGAAGGAGGCAGAGATGATCACGTAGAGGTAGTCCCAACGCAGGTAGCAGCTCAAACGTGGGCTAAGCAGGACATAAAACTGCAGCTCCACTTCAGTATATGACCTGGGTTGGATTACAAAGGTACTTAGGTATCTCAGAGTACACTTGGCTCCCTAATTTGATTTTCAAAAGAAAGTAAGTAGATTAGAGGTTACTTTTTTTTTAAAGGGATTTAATTTCCTAAAGGGACAGAGACGTACCCAGTGGGAGAGTATTACAACTCAATTAGGATTATAACAGAGAGCTTGTATTTGTTTTCCATATTCACATAATTCATAAGTGCTTGAAGGAGTTTTGTACAAATAATCAAATTATAGCAAACCCAAAAACACTTGGTTTCTTTTGATGAAGTCACCTGTATGAAACTTCAGGCCAAACAAAATTGAGGAAGAAGTTCTGCCGGAAAAATTACCCTAAGTGTTGTGATTTTTGTATTGAAATATTGCTATTTCACTCAAGGCTTTACTCTTAAATTCCAAGATATCCAAAATAATGACAATTAAATTTTCTTTCTTTTTTTAATTATCTCAAAGGAACATCAGCTTTTAGTCCTTTTTTTACCCTCTATACTTATAAATCTTTTACTGTGTTCTTCCACAGCAAAGACAAGCTGTCTTGGTTCTCTAATCTTTGTTACACTCTGACAAAAACTGCAGTGAAATCTAACGCCCCAAATATTACCTCGCCTGATTTTGGAAGGAAAAGTTACATGCATAATCCTGCCCTTTCTTCTTGAAATCCAAAATCTGAACATTTGCCAAAAGTAAATTGTACGTATGAAGTTATTTTCTTCTTTGGCTCTTTATGCGTTTTCTTCAAAAAACATCCACTTCTATGAAAAGGGAACATTTTTGGTTCTCATGTCCAGAGCTTTAAAAACAGACTCAGTCAATCTACTACAGATGTGGGTAAGTAAAATGCAGAAAATAGTTTTAAGTCCTCTTACAGCTTCCTTATATTTCCATCTAAAGAAAACTATTAGAGGCCAACCCTTTATTTCTTAATGAAACACAGATTAACTGGGAGTTCGCTAGCTAACAGAGGCTTGAGCCAGGGCTCTGCCCTGTGGCTATTTAGAATCTGTTCAGTCTAATTAAAAAACTTTCATTACATTGGCTTCGTATGTATGTTGCCTAAAAGCTGAAAAGTAATAGCATAACTTTTTTAAGAATGCCATTTTCACTGTGGAATGGTGTAATATTCCTCCCCTGAGGTAGCTATGTTATCTCATTGAATTTAAAAACAATGAATTGAAAGTTAAAAATAAAAGAATGGGGGAAAGGTGGAAGAAATAGGTGGAAAGGCATTGCAGCTGTAGGAGTTCTGACAAATCATCTTGGCATATAGTCCCAGCAGTGACGAGAAATTGTTCTGTGCATTTATTTTCTTACATGTTAGAACAAAAAATACACTGGAGGCAAAGTTGTAGAATATGGTTAAATTAGTGGGCTTATTTTATTAATGCCCATGAGCATGCAATGATGAAAAAGGATTATTCTAATATACAACCCAATGTGGGAAAACATGATATTACATGTCCCAGTACTGCAGTTTGTTGCATGTACTTTATGCATGTGAGTAGTCACTCCCTGGTTTAACACAATATCCTATGGTACTTGTTCTATACTTGGAATTATATACATTGTTTTTTCTTCCTTTAATGGATAAGTCTAGTGACTTATATTTATAGTACATTACATCAAAATCAACAGACTACTCTCCATATTTTGGTCTTAGAATGAAGCTACGTGTGTGTTCTTCCTTATCCTCTTACGAATTAGGTGAATGACTTGGTGAAAATGAAACACGTAGAATATACTTTATTAAGGCATATTCTTTAACAGAAACTGAACTTCACTGTCGTTCCTCCAACAGGCAGCATTTCAGACCAGCAGAAGAAACCTAATGCACACCATTCTCCTGATAAGAGCGAACATTAGGAACACAGAAGTTTGTTTAAGCAGATTCAAGTATCCCTGGAAACAGGTAACTAAAGCCAGAAAAACCTTGCATGCTTCAGTTCACAGTAGGTTCGTAAACCAAATTCTCTTTTTCTGTTCACAGGGTTTGGACTCTTGCCTGAAGAATCCAGTTAGATTATTTTTAATCTCTGAATTGAAAATCCACATGTAAGACAAGCAGAAGCTGTTGTGATGTGACGCAGGACAGAGCAGATGCAAACAACAGCCCGGGTTTAAGTGAAAGATGCAGGTATGCATGTCAAGTCACCTCGTGTACAGGATTTCTGCCAAGGATACACACACACGGAGAACAAGATCTTACATCCCAAGTCAAGGTTGATTTGGGTGCACGGAAGAGATGTTCACAGTTTGACATCCATAGCTAAAATCCAAGCTTAGCTGCAACTTCTATATGCTAGTTCAATATTGGCTGGCTTTTTTTTTAAATTTTGATTTAGGCACAAAATGGATCAAGGAGGTACAACACCACTGTGTGTTTTCATTTATTCTCATTTTGTTTCCAGAGGGAGAAGAAATCTCAAAGACTGCATTAATCTGCATTTGTATCAATGCCATTGGTAAAATGTCATTTTGATCTGAACTAACTACAATCTATGTCAGAAAAAAACATCCCATGCTGCACAGTCTATATATCAGTGTATGCATATATATATATATATATTATATCAGAGAACTTTTCACTAGCTGGTAGACTGTGTAATGTTGTTTATACACGAGCATGTCTTAATTAGCTACATAACAAAAAGTTCAATAAAAATGCAAAAGGGTTAGAAAGGGCTGAACTGCAAGAGGAAATAGGATCCTGACGCATCTTTGGAACACTGAAGTTTATATAATAAGGTCACATTCTCACCTCACACTGATAAACAGACCGTTCCATAAATAAAAGATTATGTGTGTGGTCCTTATTTGACAGGCTTGCAAGTTCACTGAAGAAGACAAGAATGATGAATAGTTCCTCGAACAGCGCCAGATTAGCAGCACTGCTCCACAGAGAGGTAGTTCAGATCTGCACTTGAGCTTGCCCTTTATAAAACAACTGCCATCCCTTTTAAGCAACTGTGGTGGAAGAATGTTTTCATGGAGATATATTTAGGTATTGAAGAAGTTGCCTCAAGGCACAAAATATTGTCTGTGACAAGCATGAGGGAAAACAATACCATCTTTTAGATCAAACTAGGAGTTTCTAGTGTGTGCTGAATGTGGAGGGAGCAGTTCTCCTATGAGCGAAGATCCTGCCTGTCTAAAGCTGCAGCTCCTGGAGGAGAAGATTATGCAGCTCAGGAACTGGTCCAGTGAAAGTAGGTTGGTTTGTCTGGAAATGCATTGACAGCAAGCTGAAAACAGTCCCACATTTGTCATGTAAAAAGGTTTAGGTCCATAATAAAATAGGAGAATAAATTAAGAGAGAAAGTAAAAGGCAGCATAAGCTCAGCTGCAGCAGCCAAGAAAAATTGCCTGGGATGAAAAGGATGAAAACAAGAGCAAAACAGCATCAACAGCAAATCGCGCCTGTAGGTACCGATCTAAGACCACTGCAGCGTGTGAGGCCATTACGCGATGTTGAACGTTGGACAGCCATGGTCAGACCCGCTCTTGC
>NW_009699565.1:256355-303032 GCF_000703405.1 Apaloderma vittatum
ACTTGACCTAAATGTGTTATAACTGTGTGCAAGTCCTCTCCTGGATTCCGACAATCCACTGGCTGTGCTGGCTGCAGTGTGCTTGCCTATGCTACTGCCCCCCTCTGCATGCTCTTACGGATCTGCCTTAAGAAATCGATTTGCTGCTGCACAGAGATAAAGAGGGCTTTCAAGTTCTTCAGTATCCTATGAAAAATATCATAAACTCTTCGGCAATTACCTCTGGCATGTGGAAGGAAAACAAACAAAATCTGCAATTCAGCTGCATATATGCTAACTAATCGAATTATACAGGCAGGATGGAGTCTTTCCTTAGATGCATTTCCCTTATGTCTAGAGATCTCTTATATAATCTAAAACGCACTGGCTAAGATAAATATTTGACTGAGATTTAATTCTCTGGCTCCTTAATTAGTCTTTCATCTGGTTCACTATTGTCTCTCTATATCTATTTATACTGCACATAGCAGTTGACTTCAATTAGTTCGGAATCAGAACCTGGTTTCAAAATATTCAGGTACTATTGCACTAGAGTCAGAAGTGCTAGACATAAATCAATGTCTATGCCTCAGATGATTTTCCGAGCCGAGCATTCAAATTCTTTACCATTACTCCTCAAAACCTAGAAAACACCTATAGACCACTCCCTTATTATAAGGCTCAAGACAACTTCACAGAAATCAGGTTATGTTAAAATAATTTAGATGATTCACAATCACCTTTTAAATGTCAATGGCAACTTTCCAGGATCATAATGTATAACTCTAAGCTTTTCCAAGTTAGTTCCTCTTTGAAAGAAAAAAACAACTAACAAAAAACAAACCACCAAATAAATGTGTAGCAATAAAGACATAGCAACCTCATTTAATTCTGTTCCCCAAGTATGCCAGATGCTAATTAGGAAATGGCCCTCATCGCACAATATGGATCCAGATTTGCACTTTACCAAAACAGAAAGGGTCAAATTCCAACGCAGAATTTCATTCTAGCCTAATGTTAGCAAAAATCTGCACAGTTAAGATCTGGATCAGATTCAAAACCTCCCCAAAATGTATGTGTGTTCACATCCTGATTTTTGATTCCAGCTCATCTCTAATTATAATTATTACACAGAATGTCAGATCTCAGGTTATGCTCTTTAAAGTTCTCCCTATAAACAATTAATTAGATGCTGCAGCCTTTCTATAAATAGCTTGTACATACAAATTATTCTCATCTGCTCAGACAAAAAAAATCCCTGCTCTGGTTTTTGCCTCCTGATTTTCCCCAGTGGACTGCAGCTGTTAGGCAGACACACATGTGTGCTCTTCACATTCAGAGCTAAAAATAAGATAATGGGGCTAACTGACAAAGTTTTTTATATTGAATTAATACTTGAGAAATCAGGTTTCCCCCAGAAAATGTCTGAAAGCAGCATTTCTATCAACTTCATAACTCCAGTAGAGAGCTGTTTCCCCCACCAGGTGAAATGCTGTTCGGCCAAACAGTATGCACTCCTGCTTCGGAGGCATCATGCTATTATGGGACAGGATACATACGGTTGCCTAAATTAATTTTGCTGATAGGTCTTCCAAACTCATCCTATGGGTGCTGACAGGCAAGATTGGGCCAAAGCTTCCTCCAGCAAGCAGAGAACTATCTCTCCAGATATATTCTTTGCTTCCCTACCACAGTTTTTGGCCATCACAGTAGAGCTGCCCAAGTAAAGTGTGTAGTGACCCTTTTGCAGCTTCTGGGCAGAGTCCTGGGACTTAGCTTCACAGATGAATTAGATTTATACAAAGACATTCTTTGCCACATGCCAATGTGAGGTAGGATGGTATAGGCAAGCTGCTATAGCAATCAGACCAAAAATTGCAATAGTCATGAATATTCAAAGTGAACATACATGTGAATATACCAGAACCAGGTACCATAAGCATTCCTCTTCATCGGCAGGCACCTACTTGCAAGGTGTGCATACTAATAAGCTTTGTCTCATTCCTGTGTTGATACCGAGTAAGGAGTATTGGTAAAGCACTTTGGATTATTGTAAACCAGTGCAACAAAGCGTTACGAACATTTTGAAGCACTAATCTATATATTTTTCCCCACAATCTAGCACACAATCATCATTGTGCCCAGCCAGAGAGAAGAAAGCAGGATTATTGGACATTTAGTGTTTCACAGTGTACTGCTGCTATCACAGTGAGAACAGCGAGACTCTGAGGAGATTGCCCTTGTTTTATGGCCTTCAAGCTCAGATAGGAATCAGTTATCTTCCTCAGACCCAGCAGACAGGGCTCAGGATGATGTTGCAACTATGCTACTTCATTAGCCAAGTGACTTGCCACCAAGTGCACTGGGCACCTCTGACTTCATAATCCCTTCATGTATTTATGACTGCTTTTCAGAAAGACCAACATGAAGCCTGAGCATATGGGGGAAACCTCTTTGTCAAGAGTTCTTTAAACAGCCCCTCTGAGGTTGTATGGCTGTCCAGGTAACAGACGTGGGGAGCCTGAGCTCTGCTTTGGGCGTGATGTGTTGGGTGTCCTTGGGAAAGTCTCTTTTTCTCTGTGTCACCTGAAGAAAAGGATAATACTAGTTCAGAGGAAACACTCCAAGATACCTTTAAGGAGCTAGATCCTACTGTATAAGTAGTACATCATATAAATGTATCAGGAAATGTTAAGGATAATGTCCCATCTGTTTTTACATGGAAAAAATATAAAATCATTAAAATCCACTGTCCTTTGTCCTTCTCTCTGAAGGGAAATACATACATATATTTTGCTTTCTTAGCTGGGGAAAATTAACAAGGTGAGTTTGAACCCATAAAATTATGACACTTCACTTAAACGTACTGTCAGCTACACACAGGCACACACCATATGGCAAAAACATAGTTATGAGAAGGTACAAAACCAAACCATAAATACATTCATGTCAATATGCTCTCATACAGTTGTATATAAACAAACAAGCAGGGTCACTGGGATTTTTTTCCAGTCTTTTGTTAGATAAGGCTTGCTCGCCTCAATTAAAAACTTCAAGGAGAAAATTTAACTGCTGTCCTCTCATTACAAAAACAGTGGGGTTTTTAAGATATATATAAACCCAATCCATATATTTGCTGCAAATTAGTAATTTCCAGTTTAACATAGGGGGAAAGAAAGAAAGTAAAGCTGCAGTAAATGTTAGGAGGTGAAACTAGGCAGAGTAAATTTTGGGGCACGTGGCCAAAGAGAGAGTATTTCTGAAATACTAGTCACAGACCAGACAGCAAGGTGGTTCTCTACTTCCACAGCTTACACAAACAAAAATGACATCTGGATATCACTGGTAGAGAACTGACAGCGAGACAGGACTTTCAAAAGCACTGAAAATTGGTCTTATTGCTCCCAATGCTGTCCATTATCATAACCCACCCTGGATCAGCCCTGGATACTCTGCAACTATAATAAGCTCCACTGAAAAAACAGATTTTATTAAACTCAATAGTTTTGGGAACATGAATGCATACTACCACTTCGATCTTATTTCAATAGAGTTTTGCCATCTCTGTTCATCCACTCTCCTGGGCTAGTTTTTTTTAAACAAGTGAAAGGGATTTGAATTTTATTCAAGTTGTATGAAAATAAGAACAAGCAAGTATTTTTTAGAATCCAGCTTTGAAAATGGTAACAAGGCTGGGTCAGTTAGTGATACTGGTTTCTTAAGTATATACATTAGCATTGTGTTTCAAGTGGCTTTACTGCTTTCAAACACTACTTATCGTCTCTCTCACATTTAAGACATCCCTGACACGAGTTGTTCTGCTTTATCAGACTACCTCTTTTGACATTTTACATTTTTGTGTTTCATGAAGGCCCCCAAAGCAGTAATCTGTGAACTAAAAAACTGTTATTATTTTATTGGTGAAAGTCTACCTTATGCTTTTCTATTTCATATCACTCAATAACATAAAACGTCAATTTGTCTTGTTGACTCTCAGCCTCTTTTACTCCAATTATTTAAATGGTTTAAAAGGCTTGTGCAATAAAGTCTCATAAAGTCTCAATTATTCTTCATTCATCTATACTAAACTGTTTTAGTCAACAATTGAACTTGATTCATTCTAAGTATCATTATATCTGGTTACTTAGCACTTGGAATTTATTACTCTTCTTTCATCCACGCTGTTGACCAATACTAATCTACTCTGGTTTTCATTTTGTAGTCATCTCACACAGTTCAGAACATTATTGATATTCTGGATTCATATGTTCTAATTTATGAGTTTCTCCTAACTATCACTGCAGACAAAGGCAGCTTTATTGTAGAACAACACTCATTGAAAACGGAAAAGCACTACTTTGTTAGATTGTATTATGAATTCCTTTCCCTCTCTCCCCAAAGCAAAGTTGTTCTATTATTTATTTTGGATTATATACCCCAGACTAAAACCTGCACATGTTTGAGCCTCACCAAGCAACAGCACAAATCCTAAGCAGAGACCAGAAAATCCAGAATTAGCAGCTGTTGAATCAGTATGAGCTTGTACCTGAGGTAAATCACATCATTGCCAAGTGCAGTTTATCATTCAGTGCAGCCATCAAAATCTGAATTAAAGATGAACATTTTTTTTTTTCCCCAATTAGCAACGGGGAAAATGCAATGGCCAACCATTCTAGGCACTTTTCTACGGGAGAGTCACATGGAAGCAAGTATGTGAACACACGAATCAGGCCAGCTTGCCAAACGAACAAATGGCAAAGTTATGAATGACTCTTGATTCCCACATTACGTGGGAATTTACATTTACCATTTCTTTTGAAGTTATGTTACTGAGACAGATCAGAGCAGGAACACCACATTGGATTGGTGATTTAGATACTCAGCAACTCAGTATGGTGTACTGATGTAATGCTCTATAGAAACCACCTCATCTTCAGCTGAAGCATGATTTGCTTGAGGACTGGTGATGGTAGGAGAGGTATGAAGACAAACATCAGTTAGAGCTAGATGGGAATGCTTTCTCATCATCATGGAAAAAAGAATGAAAATTAATTTGTGTGGTTTTCCTAAACTGATAGTTTATAAAAAAAGAACCTACAGAGACATGTATAAATAATTATGCATGGATTACTCTTGAACTCTTAATGCAATGCTATAAAGAACTGGCTAGAAGGGCGCACTCGAAGTGTTGTTGTCAACAGCTCAACGTCCACGTGGAAACCAGTGAGAAGTGGAGCTCCTCTGAGGTCTGTTCTGGGTCTAGTGCTGTTCAACATCTTTGTTAGTGATACAGACAACAGCATTGAGTGCATCCTCAGCAAGTTTGCCAACACCACCAAGCTGTGTGGTGCTATGGACTGACTTGAGGGAAGAGATGCCATCCAGAGGGAACCTGATAGGCTTGAGAAATGGGCCAGTGCAAACTGGCTTCAACAAGTCAAAATGCAGAGTCTTGCAACTGGATCAAGCTAATCCCCTGCACAAATATAAAGTGGACACAGAGTGGGTTGAGTGTAGCCCTGAAGAGAAGGATTTGGGGGTGTTGATAGACGAGAAGCTCAACATGAGCTGGCAGTGCGCTCATGCAGCCCAGAAGGCTAACGATGTCCTGTGATGCAGGTCGAGAGAGGTGATTCTCCCCCTTTACCCTGCTCTTGGGAGACCTCACCTCGAATACTGCGTCCAGTTCTGGTGTCTCCACTGTAAGAGGGACATAGATCTGTCGGAATGAGTTCAGAGGAGTTCATGAGTTCAGATGATCCAGGGGCTGGAGCACCTCTGCCATGAGGATAGGCTAAGGGAACTGCGATTGTTCAGTCTTGAGAAGAGAAGACTCTGGGGGAACCTTATCACTGCCTTCCAAAACCTGAAGGGAATCTACGAGAAGGCTGGGAAGTGACTTTTTACAAGAGCATCCACTGATAGGACAAGGGGAAACGGGCTTAAGTTGAAGGAGAATAGATTTAGATTGGACCTTAGAAAAAAATTCTTCAGTAGGAAGGTGGCAAGAGTCCAGAATAAATTGTCCAGAAAAGCTGTGGATGCACCCTCCCTGGAGGTGTTCAAGGCCAAGTTGGATGAGGCCTTGAGTAACCTGTTCTAGTTGAGAGGCGTCCCTGTCTATGACAGGGAGGTTGGATTAGATGATCTCTAAGGTCCCTGCCAACCTAGGCCATTCTGTGATTCTATGATACTGCTATTGTGATCCCCCACTCAGGATCTGCATTGCATTTTTTACAACTGCATACTAATCCATTTTTATTAATAAAGGTAAATATTTAGAAGTCAATATATGAGACAAATACATGTTCACCCATACTAAAATCCTTCATTTATAAACAGGTTTATTTTCTCTATAATAGTTTTCTTCTTCCCCTACCATACTCCTAAATCTTTTTCCAATGTTAAAATATTTTCTATAGAAATGGCTTGTCATTTTCTTTCCTAAGTACTAAATCAAGGAATCTAAACCCCAAAGAATTCTTTAATGACTGTTTATGGCTGAGGGAAACTAGAGTTAAAGTACAATTTTTCAAGTAAGCAACATGCTGACGCCCAGTAAAGTGATACAGATTATTTTAGATAGGAGTAACTGAACTGAGTAATTCATCTAACCTAACTGACCTGACAACTCCTTTCATTATTTTAGAACAGTAATTGAGATGCCAGAACGTGTGATGATGATGACATAAGATGACAATATTGGTCCACTTCAACCAGCCTCCACGTCCACATCGATGAGTGATACTTCACGCTCACAGCTTAGTCATAAGGCAAGGTCCAGAATGGTTATCCTCTTCTGCCTTTCATTCCAGAGGATGAGACCACTCCAGGGATTAATGTAGGAATTAACTTGAATTCCTTTTCTCATTGACAAAAGCAATGAAGTGCCCCAGGAGCAGTCCTCAAACTGGCTAAGGGCCATATGCCACCACTCACCCTTTCCTGGCCCCTGATTTTTTCCGTGAGGAGAGAACTGCTGGCTCACTTCAGCTTTGCCAGCTCTTTGCACTTCGCAGGCTGGGCCACCACCTCCTGTTGACAGTCAGAGACATGGAGGCAAGGCTCTTGTTATTGCCTTAAATTATTCTCATATCAAGGGGAGAAAAAGGCAAGCATTTATAGGCTGCAGTTTAGTTCATCTTTCTCCCCATTTACTGCCTGCAAAATCTAAGCTTATGGTTCTGCAGCTTCTTTAAAACAGCTGAGAAGACAGACTTCTGCTTTACAGACTTCAAAGGAGGACTATCAAAGAGAGGTTAAAAAAAGAGACACTTCAACATCTCTAGATCTAATACACTCCCAAAGATATTTTCATCACGTAAAGCCTGGAGAGAAGCACTTCAACATGAAAATGAAACTACTGTCTATTTAGCTTTACTCTTCTGGACAACTCAAGGATGTCCAGAAGCTTACGTTCTCCTCCAGAGTGTCACACAGCAGTAAGAATGAGAAACAAAATCGAGCAAGACTTGCAACTGATACAGAAATATTAGAGAGGTAAAGGAGATCTACTAACATATTTTCTGTGGAGGGTCCAGCTGATCTGCTCCAGCTTACTGTAAATTCTTAGCAGCGCCAGAGAGGAAAAATCAGTCACAGATACTCAGAATAAACAACACCCAATAGTGAAAAGTTTATTTCAAAGAGAAAAAACTGAGATTCAATGTTTCCATAGCTAAAAACACCTTTAATTAGAAAGCTTATTTAATTTACTGCATAATCAGAGAATTAAACACTGGCTTCAAGCTAGTTTCATTTTCAAATCTCATAAGACTGTTGTAGCTACACATAAAATGACAAAATTATGTCAGTATGTTCTGTTATAATAAGAATTACACTCTTCACAGCAAGGTGCGATTCTGGAAATATTTCCCTACAGAGGAGTTTAGGTAGTAAAAGGATGTATAAAGTTACTGGCAGCAAACCCAGGCTATTCTCTTTGTCACCAAAAGTGCAGGAACTTGGACTTATGCAAAGTTTCAGAGGTCCAACGAAGCCAAAGGCAATTCCCTGGTGGTAACAGCGGATGCTTTAACGCTCAGCGACTCTTGGTCACTGCATCTAGTGTCTGGTTGGGAGGCAGATAAGCACAAGTGTGTCATAGATAGAGCAATTCCTTTCAATACCATGTAAGTGGCATCAAAGTTTGTAAAATCAGTAAGAAGACTTTGTGATTAATATATCTGATCACGCCATACTTGCCGACTCCTCCCTGCTTTTTCCCCACCAGAATGTAGCTAATTTTGTATGAGAAACTTTCTACTCCATTTCCCTAAGGAAATGAGGGAAGAAGAAAATTACATGCTAGATACATGTACTGCCTTCAGTTTTCCTTTTACTCTGTTACCAAAAATTCATTCCACTGGCCACAGAACTGCTCCTTGTTCCAGAACACACAACCCACCTAACACCACCTCTGCTTCAGATAGTGTTAGTTACTCAGTGTTCTGTTTGCATCCTTCTTAAAGGCAGAAAACATGTAAAGAACCCTCATCTTCACTCCCTTAAGGCCTGAGTTCCAAAATTACATCACGACCATCATTATTTAGATCCAAGCAAGGTAAAGGTAAGCAGAGCTTTATGCCACTGAAACGTATACCCAAATTGTATCAGGTCAATAGAGGGAGATAAGTCTTCTGAAGTTCCATCATAATATCGTGATGCTTAAAAAAAACCAACCACTACCAAAAAACCACAACAAAACACATACATACATCAGGTTATGTTTACAGGCCTCTGTGGGATGTTGTCTTTCTCATTTAAGAGAGAAAAATTTTTCTACACTGTCACTTGATATCTACCAGATGGGTGAAATATTGGAAGCACCCATTGCTGGAATGGCTCCATGAAAAGAAGACTAAGTTCTTTGACTTTGACAGGAAAAGTCAGTGATTGCCATTTCAAAATAAAAAGCTGGAAAGAATATAAAACCCAAACAATAAGCCTTTCACTTACACAGTTTCACATATTCTGTATTGTCACAAAGCTCTTTCTCTTCATCAGGGTGATGCCAGGTATATTCAGTCTCCCCAGAAGTTTTAGAAGATAATAACATGAAGGAAAAGAAAATTTAATCTATTCCTCACTACAGTAATTTTTAGAATACGCAACAAGATGTCCACAAGAGAGGAATGGGGATGTGTAACTGTTTAGAATAATTTCTGAATGGCATCAAATTAGTGTTGACCAGACAATGACAATTCCATTTTGTGAGAGCTTTCAACACAATCACCACAAAACGTGGAAAAAATTTTCCAAATGTTTGCTCTTTTGCATTGGAACAAAGGCAACCTCATTTCAAAATCTTACCATGAAAACAAAAAATGGGCAAAAATACCCACTTTCCAAATAACATCTGAGCTTTTCCACTGCAAAAGTGGACACAAGAGTGTTTCGGCTTTTATGAAGCAATATGGAAAATTCAAGCTTGTTTCTCATCCCACATCAGTGTCACAGTAAGTCAGCTTCGACAAACCCTCCTTTGCTCCCTCAATCCTCATGCCTTCTCAGTGGATCAATGAAATATTTAAGTGTCCACAATACACTAGAGCTTCACAGAAAGCCTATTTGGCAAACAGAAATTTTTGGGTTTAGCCAGCAGTAGCAAAAACCTGTTCTTTTACTCTTCCAGAAATTTAAGGAAATTATTCTTGTAAGAATGAATAATGAATGCAAGTAAGCAGTTACCTGCATGCAGAAGCAACATTGGGCTAAATTCTTCCTGTAACCATTTGCTACTGCCATAATTCTGTCTTAAGTACAAATGACTGCACTGCTTTCAAAGAACTTGCTATAAACGCTATTTGCTGGAGGAGAAGATAAGTGCTAGCAGCTATAATTCAAAAGCAACAAAAGCTGCACCATTCCCTAGCAACACAACAAACGTGAGACAGACCTACACTTACAACAATAACAGACAGCTGGAATGGTTCAAATTGTTTATTCCTCCAAGAACAGAAATAAGGGAAAAAATATCTGGTAGCTCTTCAATGAAGCAGGTTTAACAATCATGTTAGGATATGCCTTTGTTTCTTACCATGTTAGTTTGGCTGTGGAGAAGGGATTATATAGAATAAAATTTCTGTAGTTCAGTGGGCATCATAACAGGACATTTAAACAAGGACGTGTGAGACACGAAGTCATTCGCGCTCTACTCGGCTTCAGTGAGAGTCCTGGGTCCAGGCTGGAGCATCACACCTTAGAGGGAATATACAGACCAGTTTGGAAGGATGCCAGCATATAGCAGTAAGGATGAACTTGAGTGCGGAAATTTTGCCCCCTGAGGCAAGACAGGAAGAATTGAAAATTTGCTAAGTCTATAAAAAAACCAGTTGACAAATCCTGGAAAAAGAAGGTCTGAGTAAAAATTTTATCTTGATTCTATCAGTGACCCAAGACACTGCCTGTGTATATTCAGCAGTCTGAAAGACAAAAATCACTGAAAATGTATGAGAGGGTTTTATCCCTGCAGACCTGAATTTTGTCATTGAAGTCTGTGTTGACAGTAAAGTTTTCATCTTGACATCCATTTCAGCAGATCAGAGGATTCTCATACTAAAGCCTCTTGCCCAGATCTCCTATGTAAAGCAGGTAACAACAGACTACCTTCCAGAATTCCACTAAATACATCCTTCCCTTCCTTGCAGAAATATCCTTACTTAATGCTCCAATTCTTAAACTTTCAGTCAACCAGTCACAAGTTCCAGAAGACTGAATGGATTTAAACACACTCTGCTGAAATGAATACTAAAATTCCCACCATTTTGGAAAAGGTTCTTGGAACAAAATATGTATGGAATCCACAGAAGTGATAGTATAAACAGTTTTCTAGAAGTCTTACAGAATTGAATGTGGCATCTTTTAGATAGAATTCTGGAATTGTATTGAACTATAGCTACAAGAAATGGCAGAGTTCTGCATGCTAAATTTTATGGCTGCATCCAGTAACTTACACAGAAAATCAAAGATATCTTATTGGCTTGGTCACAGTTAGGAAGGAGTGCAAAAAGTCACAAGTGCAAGAAGAGGTTACCGTGGTTGTTTGCCTACACAAAGGATTGTTAAAGCAATATTGCAAACCTGAGAAATTCCTCTCTCTGTGTCTCAATTTCCTTCCCATTTACAGCTGAGCTGGGCTTTCCCCCACATGTCCTTTTCCAGCACAGCAGTGGATGCTACTGTGGCCAGAAAGGTCCCTATTCTCTCATTCAGTTCTTTCCTGCACTTAACTGAGGGTCTTACATTTAAGCAATCGCTTAAAATAGAGTCAATTTTGCTGAAATGAGAGCAGTAAGCTGATGAAAAAACCCAAACCCTTATTTTGCAAAGTTTAACCATCTAGGCCAATCTCAGCTCTAACAGTCTTTCACATTTTATAGCTTGAGGACAATTTTATGGACTTTGCTTCTCAGAGCTCTCCCTGCCACATTTGTGCTGAGCCCTGCCTGCACCTCCTGGATTCCGACCAGAAAGTAGGAGAACATTTGCACTGAGTATGACTACACAGTATCCCAGAAAAGATTTTTCCTCAATTCTGGCACTGATGATCAGTCAACTCTGAAGATAACCCATAATCACAGTTTAGCAGAAACCAGTTTTAAAAAGTTGTGGAATATTTTTGGTTGTGGTTTTGTGGGGTGTTTTCAGTTGGGTATGTAAGCATAGGAGGACTGTGCCTATTATAATTACTGACTTGAGTGACGATGGAGGAACAGTTCTTCACATTAGCCTTTCAATCTTGGGGGCTAAATCAAGAACTGCCTTAATCTGTTTGCTGCACCACTTCCACATGGCTTCATAGACTTCCACAGTATAAGGCTGATTTATACTGCCTAGCACTGGGCCAACACATATAGGAAAGGTTTTATCTATACCTTTTCCTCTTTGTAATCCACTAAAATACTTCTTATACTGAACTCTAATACACAGTGTTAAACCTATCTGGGGTAACAGATAATACTAAAATACAGCAGGGCTGCTGTGGGCTTACAGTTCACCACAACCATGCTCCTGAGTCTAGAAATCTTCAACAGGGCTGGGAGGAGAAGAAAGCACTGGGGGAAAAACAGAGAGAGTGTCATACAGCACACCCAGATCTGACCAGAGCACAGAAGCACTGGTCAAGCTGGACTGGAGGGAATATCAGCAGCTCCTTTGCACAGCCTTGCTTAGAAGAGCTTGTCAGTCTTCAACTACAATCCTTCCATAATCTGTAGTGTTACTGAAATACCACCAGAGGATATTTTGCTTTCTTTTCATTGTCGTCCTTTGTAGCACAGCTCAAAAAGTATAAATCATAAAGCAGCATGGAAATCACATTTCCTCCCTGCCTCTGGAATGATTTCATCATATCCATTTCTATTCAGCCGGTGAAACAGCTAAAGCTGTCCTCTCATTTTCAGCCCCTTTGTGGATTTTAGGTTACCTGTACTACTGACCTCTTTACAACAAAGCTCCAAACTAAAACATAACGTGGTGACACATTTAGCAGCCCATGTCAGTCTGAAGAGATTAAAAACCAAAACAAACACTGCCTGTCCAAAGTAAAAACAATCTCAGTTTTTTGCACCCTCAAGGGCAATACCTCCATTCTGAAAGTCACCCACGTGTACCAAAAACACACAAATAATTTTTTTGGTATTCCAAAATGTTAGCTACCTTTTAATCTACTCAGTTAAGGAGATAGGACAAGTCAAATACAGAATAATCCAAGCTAAGATTAAGATGAAAGTTTCCAAGCTGAAAATAAGGGCCATCACCCAGTACACAACCACCGCAGAATCTCCACACTGTTTCTGGCACTCCTGCCCTGTGCCGGCAGGCTGGCATCCCCTGCTTCTGGCCCCGGTGATGTCTGTCTCCTTAGTGGTGGGTGACAAATCAGATGCATTTAGAAAGACAGTCTCACTTTTTGCTGTCACGCAAAACACTGGTGTGAGCGTTGAAAAGCTTGTAGAATCGTCCCTCTGTTTCTTTGACTACATCAGTTGTTTATGTATACAATGTCCAAAGCACCTCAAACATATAATTAAATATAATATTCACTAAAAGTAAGTAATATTCAATATAAATAAACGAAAATAAAACCAAGAGCGAGTGCTTACAGTGAACTAGAAGAAATCTCATATAATAAATTGATCACAAAATTTTAATTCTGAGAGCTATTAGCAAAAGATCTGAGAGAAGGATTAAGGCAACATTTTGGAAATACTTGAGCACCATTAGCTTGGTGCTCTCCTCACAGGCAATGGGTTTTAGACCATGTTCATGGTGCAAACGTTGCATTAGGAAATGCACAGACATGCAACAAGTGAATTGAATGAAATTCATAGAGATGCCACCTTTCTTTCCAATGATGTTTTTTATAACACTTTTATGATGCAGAAGTATTTTCTTTGGAAATGGAGTGCCATATTAAATGGAAGCATAAAGAACTTATATTGAAACAGGTTATTACCAACAGAAATTATCAGTCTGTTACATCTTGTTACTCCCAAGTACACTAGCTTATTTTTTGCTGTAGTCATTTGCAATAAGATCGTCAAAGCCATCTTGATAATTCATGTGCTGACCTGTCCTAGACACAATGACTCTGGTCTTTAAATTTCACTATGATTTCCTCTGCGGGGATTTAATTAGGAGATGTGCTCTGAGGCACTCACTCCACATTTCTGCATCTTTTAAGAATGACCTTTGATTTGTTGATTTTCACTTGCTTAAACACATCCTGAAACATTTTGCAAACTGAATTAATTTTCATTTGTGCTTTACCATTTATGTTAAAATGGGCCAGTGCACTAACTTTTTTCGTAAAGACTGGCTTCTAAAAAAGAAGCTTCTTAAAGTTTAAATCATTCAGTGTAATGTGTGTGAAATGTGCATAATAATTGTTATTAAGAGTCATCATCTGGGGAAAAATACTAAGTACGTAACACCACAAAAATTCACAGTAATTCAAAATATAATTTTCCTCATGAAGAAGCTCATTTTAGCTACTATAAGACCATCATAGCATTAATACTAATGTTTGTGTTGTACATGACCTAGACTCTTGTACAGAAAAAACCCAGACAATTCACTTAAAAGCTCAACTGCTCTCCTCAGATCAATACAAAAAAAAAAGAAAAATCTAGTAGAAGAGAAACCAAGGAGGGAGATACAGCTTTGTTGTGTGCTCTACCAGCAAACTGAGTTCATGGGAGTTTATTCCTTCTAAAGATGGGTTTCATGGCATTCTCCTTCACAAAAGGTGCAGTTTTTCCCATTTGCTCAGCAGCCTGTAAGCAGGTTTCTTACCCCCTGCAGTGCCTACATATTCTGTACATTGTGGTGGAGCGCAGTAGTCAGCAGGGAAAACACAAGTCATCCACTTACACTCTTCCAGTTTTACCATACTTCCTCCTCAGCAATTAATGGAGCTGAAATACTGCTCATGATAGAGCGATCTTCACAAAAAACAACTAACACTTCAGAGAACTCAAAACGTCAGAAACATTTCCCTGGCTTTGCATTAACACAATGTCAATAGAAGCTTTTATCTTCCATTCACATGCTCATCAGATATTATGACTTAAGGGAGATTTTAGGAGTTATTTCTTAGTAAGCAAATACTCACATCGCTTAGCAAGCACACTATTACTTTTCTTAATACAAAGTGACTCCTAAAAGCAATAGTTGGAGAGGCAAAGATGTCTAGTGCCTCATTTTTTAGTAGAGATTGTAAGGTTTTCTTCACGTATGCATGTCTGTTATCTCTATGCCCACAAAAAGAAACATGAAATAAATACTTGATTTATCCCCTAATGCCACCGAGAAGACACGTGGAATACAAGTCTGCCTAATCAACACACCATGATTTCCCAAGCAGTGGGTGCAGCACTGGTTGCAGACAGCAGTACTGGTGAGTGTCATGTGCAAGATTCTGATGGATACGTAGAGCCCATCGTTTATCACGCAGCACCTCCTTTGCCTCCAGTGGTGTTCTGTGCTTGCAGGAGCAGACAACCGCACCTGCACATTTGCACACCTTCAGCGACTTACTAACCTGATTTATAGCTCCTCTCACGCAGTTGCACCTCTCCACAGGCACAACTGCAAGCTCACTTAACTGAGTCTAAATCTCTGTAAACTTCACTGCATCTGCCAAATGGCTTTCTCTCCTTGCAGAACTCCAGCAGCCCTCAGAATCCTGATTCAAGCCATAACTGTTTGTCTGGATCAAGCGATGTGATGTGACAATGGGAGATAAACACGCAGTCAAAAATTTTCAGCGCCTGCAGTGTTATTTCCAAGAAGTAACCGGGTGCAGACAGCAAACGCTGAGCCAACAGCAACGCCTGCTCTGCAGCCAGTGTTTCTGTGTCCCTATCAAACATCCGCAAGGTGATTCAAGATAGCTTGGCCCCTCAGTGAATGAGGAAGGAACAAGAGCTACCCCGGGTAAGTACTGCACAGATAGAGAGCTCAATTCAAGCTGTAAATGTACTGAAAGGTCTCAACTTTACTCAGCCTGCGGAAATTTCATCACACAACTCTTCAATATAGGTTTATAGTAGTGGAGCAGAATCATTCTTGCACTTAGTTTAGGCTAGCATTATTTCCATTATAAAATGTATAAAGCTTATAAGCAGTTTTCTCTTTACCTCGCATCCATTTGAAAAATAAAGTTGGCATTTGTGTAATTTTATGGATTTTTAAAAGCTCGAATGAGCAGTGTTTACATGAACTGAATACAAAATCAATTCTATCTTGATTACATTTGACTTCAATGAGTACTAAGTGATGCTTCTTCCATTTAATCAGGGAATACTGTTGTAGCTACACTATTTGCATTTTGATAAAAATTCTCTCAAGATCCAACCAAAAAAGCAGCAGCACAGCTAAGTGCCTAGACATTAGGGATTCAACTTTCATGATGAATAGTAAGATTTAACTTGTTTAGATGTTATTCTGCTCTTAAGACTTATTTAATAAATAGAACCACGTTGAGAAATTACAAGGTTTAAACATTCCTTCAAAACAATTTAAAAACCCTCTATATGCAAAGGTTTCCTGTCTTTTTGTGTGTTTACACCTATACAAGCACACACTTAGATATGCACATCTCAACACATTTTGCTGCAGGCAGCAGTAAATGTCCCTGAAGGACTGAATAAAATCCCTTAAAACAGCATAATATTTTAGCTGCTAGAAAAGTAATACAGGGCATCATTACCCTCTAACATTAATAAAGGATGAAGTATGAATTTATAGAAGGTAGTGTCAGACTTATTTTTACCTCATGACAACCATAATATGATTTTGTTTTCCAGTGTCCAAAAATTCCGAAGCAGGCCAAAACTAATCCTGATATAACTCCATTAAAACGAATGGAATTACACTAGAGATTAATTTATAGCAACAACAAATCATTCTTTCTCATACAGTAGTTGTATTCTGAACAGTCAAAAAGAAATAGCTGTGAGAGGACAAGCAGCAATGAGCTTTAAAATGTGTCTTTCCTGAATTACCTTTTAAATTATAAAGTCATGTTAAAATTGAAAACTGGAAAAACTGTATTACACTGTGCTTTCTTAGGAAACCATAGGTTCACTAGCAAAGCATCCAAAATTTGTGTCATGGGCAAAGGTGTTGGTTTCTGGTTGAAAGTCCACAAAACCATATAAAACAGTGAGGGGCTGAGCGATGGGTTTGTGTAAGGGGTGACAGCGTGCTTCCCCAGCAACAGAGCTGCAATTTGGGAGGCCATGTAAGGGCTTTTGGTGCCCATTTCCATTACAATTATAGAATCATAGAATAGAATTACCATTGAGTTCCCCTAGGTAGCTCTGAAAATTTCAGCATAGGTGTATACATAAGCTACATTATTACTAAACCCTGAAACCATTCAAGGTACATTAAATTTTATGTGCCATGTTCTCAGGTGATGTCACTCAGCAAAGCTCACTGAGGTCATTAAAGTGCTGGTGATGGCTATCAAAGGATCTGATCTGAGGCCTTCAGCTGTTACTCTTCTGTCTTGTTTGGACACCCTAGATCCATAGCTTCATTACCAAATATGACCACGTGTAGCTTCTTCACAACAACTGCAAATTAATTAGACGTTGCAAGAGTTCATCTGATTCACTTGCATGTCAAAGAGGTACTGATCTGCAGCTCTACAGCAGCAGTGCCAGTAGAAGCTGTTAACACTCAGCACGGTGGACTTCCTCCAGAACATATTTGCAAGTAATCAAAAATTTCTTGGATCTTAATGGAATGAAAGTGAAAGGCATGCAAGACTTCATTGTGTTTTGTATTTCCACAGTTTGCTACCAGGTGAAGGATAACAGCCCCATCAGTCTGGTGTGCCCTTTGCACTGGATGGAAAAAGCTGTATAGATGTTCCTTCAGACCTGTAGCACTGCCACTGCTTTGCCTCCATTCTTTTACACCAAAACTGGGCTGCAGATACTTCTGCTTTACTGGGAGAAGGGTTGTGGTGACCTTCTAATCCTGTCCCCATCCCCAATGGATGTGGAAGCATGACTTTTTTGGAAGGCAATAATCAAAAGCGCAATCGTTTACTGCAGACAGTGAGGTGACGGGCAGTATCTTTGAACAGCACCTTTTCATCGCTCTAGAGTAAAGGCAGAACATGTTCTCTAACACATTTCGACCTCACTCCCCAACCCAGCTGCACCTCTCGCTCCTGCACAATGGCTGCAAGCAATCTGCTCTGAAGATCTATAAAGTGCACCAGCAGCGGGGAGAGAGCGTGTGCCTGCAAAAGGCTCCGTTACATCGCATTCCAACTGAACGGCTGCTGAGTAAAGGAGTCAAAACTAGAGGTAAAGGAGTCAAAACTAGAGGTCAGAGCTGGGAGTTCCTTCTCAGTCTTAGCTTCTTTTGAGTTTGGCAGCTGTGACTTAACATCATTGTTAATAAAACACGCACAACTGTAACAGAAAACAAGCATTTTGCCTCCGGAAATTTAAACAAGGTGCAACATTTTGTGGAAGCAATCTTGGCTCATTGATGCTGTTTTGGGAAAGCATGACTGCTTTGAAAAGATCTTTCTGGCATTAAAACTAGACAGAATTCAAGTCACCATTGTTTAATCCAACTATTTTTATGTAATCTTTTTTTCGTAGTTAATGATTTCTGATTTTTTTTTCTGATTATGATGCCTATTTAAAACAGCAACATTTAATTTAATCAACAAGTTCAAGCTCCAGACCTTGTCTTTTTAATTAAACACCATAGAATGCCTTTAAAAAAATTACCCACTTCAGCACTAAAAGGAATTTTGAAGCAACTAAAAGCACACCCCCCCCCCCATAAAAGGCATTTAGTGAGAAACTGCCCCAGTGTTTTAAAAAAATCTAAACAACTTCCATAACTGTTAAATTTGACCAATACAAAAGATCTACTCCCGCCACAAACTACTACTGGGGAACAGAAGCTTCCCGATCTGAGGCCAGCTACCCCACCTGCCAACAGTTCAGGATCCGGCCCTGTTAATACTGACCCCGATTGGTTTGCAGCTCTTCAGCCCACACGGATTTCAGTTGTACCACTGAAAGCTGACAGACATCTGGAGATGATTTTACAGCAGTGATAATACGAGATCAATCATTCCATTTCCCCTGATACAGTTGTTCCCTGGAAATTCAGGAAATGGCATAAGAAGAAACCCAAAAAAGAAATGAAATGTGCATTTGTGTTGATAATACACAAGCCACAAGCTAAGTGACTGTAACACAGATGTGTCCCCACCACAGTGCATCGCACAGCATGTTCTGCTCAGTGCCTACAGGCAACAGTCCTTATAGTCTTTCCCTGTTGCTTTAACAAATATAGATTTATATTATTTTTTCTCCTTTTTTTTTGTATTACTACTTTCCTTTCTCTCTCTGCTTCGTAGCATCTCATACGCAACCAAAGCTAGGACTTCAATTTACTCCTTTCATTTGATACATCAAAGCCTAAAAGAATCCCAGATGCTCTTGCTGGGAAGAATGAACACTGATTGTCTGACACCTTCCTAGAAAAGCTGGGGAATGCTGCAGAGCATTTCTGAGCCTTGGTCATATCTTTCACCTCAAAGAGATGTGACACATCCTTGGAGTATCTACACAAAACCCTCCAGACTGGGGACATCCCTGATGTCCTCAGTGAAGGAGCTTTATGAACTCATCACAACATTCAAGCGGGTGAAAGCAGCTGCCACAAATGTCAGCATCAATCTTACCAGGGGTAGGACTCCCACCACTGCTGTATTTTCTCTGTCTTCTCTCTTTTTTGTGCATCACTCCCACAGATGTTGTTTGAAGAAAACATGAAGCCATTTTATCTACCAGAGAGCTGTGCTCCACTGAGCCTGCTGCTGATGTTAATGACCCTGCTGGCTTCTTACTATTCCACTTCTTTATGCCCTACATGCAGCATTGCTATGGCAACGTGTATCTGGTGCTCTGCAGCCTTCATTTGGATATAGCATACCTTGTTTGGTTTTACTCTTCTTTCTGAAGCATAATGACTTATGAGAACATAAGTCATTTTGGATGCTGTTCTTGAAATGAGCAGAAGCTACTTGCAAGAAGCATTGCATACCTACACTTCCTCTGGTTTTACCCCCAAAAAGGGCTTGACTTGTCTCTGGCTACATCATCTTGACAAACCACCTGCTCCTCATTGGATTATCTCTCCAATGCACAAGTCCAGCCAATCTGTCATGGAACAAAGCATGTAAACTCTGCAGAGAGAATTGTCTACACATTATATCTTGCAAAATTACACAAAAAGGCTTTTCTTTCCCTGCACACATGCATACTTATACAGCCCATAAGGATGCCTGAAATAAATTCCCTCAGCCAAGTTTTAATTTGTGCATTCAGAAAAAATCTTACTCAAATTAATAAAAGTAAATTAACTCCTGATTAAGGTCACTGTTTCTGGATTTTTTCACTAGTGTTTTTAAAGCACCATCTGATAATTGGATATTGATTTCAATGCCCTACAAATTGATCCATCCAGTCGTCTTGTCTCTGTCTTGATTCTCACCCATTAAGGAACTGATGATGATAGTTTTAATTATTTTAGAACATTCCTATTTCAGAAGCAAAAAGAATCACGATCTTTACTGAGCCCTTTTTTCACCACAGACCAAATCAAAAGGATATAATTACTTCCATGCTGACCAACACCATAATGGATTTTACTATAGTTCCTACCATGAAACACTTCACTGTAATTAACAGCCCAGAAACTGATGGCATGAAAAACGTGATTCATTGCTGTACAGTCAAATTACTATTTTATACATCTGTCCCCACTTAACTTCATGGCAGCACTATAGTCTCAAGCCACAATCTACCCAATAATTGACCAGCAGCAAACCCAGGTGCACGCCATATCAGTTAAGCCCCTTTCAAGCACATTGCATTTGTACAAATTGTGTCCTAATATTGACAGAATTTTAGCCACAAAAAGACAGCAAGGTCAAAAGATGAAGCACATGAAGAGGATCAGAGGGATGCATATGTGAAGGTAAGCAAAATTAAAGAGCAAGAACTACAGGTCACCTGGGAAATGAGCAGACTACAGATTGTATGGGAAATTCAAGAACAGTTACAACAGTACTAAGTTTTCCTACTGGACCCCAAGAACTAAGATTAGTTTGATAGCCCTGAATTAATGTGCAGAACCACACCATAAACAGTTTCTCCCCACTCACCACCACTTCCTTTCCACATCTCAAGCCATCTAAGCCAGCGTAAGGCATCTCTTCTAGGCGCTAAGAAGCTCCTCCAGACATTTAAAGGCCATCACCCAGCGCAGGTTTTCCTGCAAGTAAATTGAGCGCTTATCCAAACTCCCTAGAGAGGAGGGCCATCAGATCAAGTCACAGTAGGAGACACTGCTTTCCCCAGCTGTTTGTGTTTCTGAAGGCACCCCGCACACTTAGAACAAGACGTATGACTTGCACGCACCCAGCAGGATCGGGCACACACAGTTTTCACACTGTTACCCCGCATTAGCCATGCCGGTTCCTACAGACTCGCATAGACATAAGATTACCTTTACAGCTGCAGCACTAAGAAACAAAATGTGCTTATTCCCCTATTTTTTTACTCCTTAGTTCACTCTTCACAAACTAATTATTTTAAAATACACTATCTACATAAATATATTAACACTCTAACTTCCCTTACAGATCCTATTTTTGCAGGATATTTTATAATTTCAGTAATATAAATGCCTGAAATCAAGTTCACTATAATCCCTTTGACAAGCCTAATTTGGAGCAGCAGAGAACAGTGTTGTAAAGGTGATATGAAGTCATTAGGCAGCAGAGGGACCTTTGCAGTGTAAGGTAAACACAATGTTTACTAGAGCCGTCCCACTGCAGAGAAGTGGAAGGCTCAGGGCAGCTGCCGGGAACACGCAATTAAATGCACATTATTAATCTTAATTCAGTATGCTGGGGACAGCATCTTTCTTATACTGTTCACTGAAACCCACATACCTTTAGCACATCTGTTACTCTTCATGGAGCAAGACATGACAATAAGGGCCCATATCTCTGGAAGATGTTCATGTATGTTTTTAATTAGAAGCACAGAAGAAGCCCCTTTTGTAACAAACAGAGCTCACCGCAGTATGTAGGGGACATGGGGCTGGGAGCCACAAAGCCTAAATTCTGAGTTGGCCTTTGCCATATTAAATCGATCTCCCTGATCTTTAAAAGAGGGATAACATTGCTCAGATAGAGATCACACAGCTCACAACAGACGGCTTTAGGCAGTACTGCAGTTACTGGCTCTCACTGGTTCCCCAGGCAGTCAGAGGAAAGTCAGACCCTCCAAAAGATAATTCAAAAGAGCCTGATTTGTAATTCCCCATTCGAGGTCCCTTTCTTGCAACTACCAAAAGCTCAGAGGACCAGCATCACGGGGCAGGTTACCCCATCACAGGGTGTTACAACTTAGAAACATGGCAGACAAGTGTAATTTTTATCATTTCAAGATGTCCTTAGCAATCCTGCATCTATTCCAAGCAGGACACACACACTACAGTCCAAGCAGTTATTCCAAATTCTTTGCTATTTTTTTTTTAAAAGTTAAGGATACTTACTGTAGACTGTTCAGCCTCTCTCATATCAAGTGAATATGATACTTGCGTTTCTAAGCATCTACACTTTCTACGATTAAATAATTCTCAAATATTTTTTGTCCAAGTTTGTTTAACTGTCCTTTGCCTATGCTTGTTGCATCAGCATATTGCAAGATATTGCATGCAACCTGCTTATTGGGCCTGGGAGGGCGGGAAGGAAGACACAGGGAAAATACATGACTAAAACACATAAAAACTTTCTGTATCTGACAGTAAAAACAGAGAAAATCCAACTTCAGACCAGTTCAAATCTGAAGCAAGGTTTACTAATTCTCCATGGAATTTTACTTCCAGACTGGAAATAGGAACAAACATCAAACAGACTAAGGAATTTCCTGGCAGTGAGAGATGTTCTGTTGATGGTTCATTTTGTTCAGGAAAAAGTGTTACAAACCTGTTAAACAGCAAAAAACAAGAAGTTCATCAGGACTAGTCCCTGGTGGACCAGACTTTGTACAGAGGGCCAAGCTTACAGTAAGGTTCAAGAAAAAAGCTGTTATGTAGCCACTGTATTTTGTTCACAAAGTAAAAAAAAAAACTAAAGAAAATGCAACTACTAAAAAGCATTCTTATTAAGTGAATGGATGGCCCCAGACAGGTTTGCATTATAAACATTAATTGCACATTAGCTCAACTAATTAAAAAATAAATACTGTACAAGGCAGGAAGCTCCTTCTTAAAGAAACTTCTGCCTTGGGAAATGAGCCAGCTCTTTAAAAAAAAAAAACCACAAAAAACCAAAACAAACACACAAAAACCCATGCCCCATAGTGTCAGTGAAATGCCTGAAAACGCCATCGAGCAGGTATTATTGCTGTGCCAACTGTGTAAAGCCAAAGCAGCAGCAAACACCAGGAAACACTTAATGAAAGGATCCCTTCATTCCCTCTTACTGTCCAACCCAATTGAAAGCTTCCGATACCATGCGTGAAACAACACAAAACCATAAAGTAATTCACTTCTAGAATTCGGCAGAGGGTTGAAGCACAGGCTTTGGGGAGCCTGCAGTGCGGGAAATGCTGCTCTTTTCCAGGTGCCTGCACTGCAGAAATGCTGCAACACCCTGGGGCAAAAAAAAACCAACACAACACACAACACCTTGTGCAAACGCATCGACTACTCAAAGCCACGTTAGTGCCAAAACTGCCAGGAGTTGCCCCAGAGCCAGGCTGCAACCAAACCCTCCTTTTATTTTTCCCCCAGATTCTCGCTGCTGCTGGCCTCAAGACACCTCCCCAGCAGGGCCAAGCCCTATCCCTGCAATCTCACCAGCACGCTCAGAACCTGCTGGCGGCCTTCTGCAGCGCCTTTCAGTGCAGGATGGGGTTGCCATGCCCTTCTGCTCTCTTTTAAGCGGTTTCCAAGGAACGGACCAAGAATGGGAAATACTCAGGCTCTTACAGCTCAGTTGAGGACAAGAGAGAATTGCAGTGACCTGGTCTGACTTTGGGAGATAGTTGTGGTGCTGATAAGCACTGTGCGGCTGAAACATGCAATCAAAAAGAAAGCACAAACAAGCACAAAAAAACCCCATATGCCCTGCAGCACCTTCCCAGAGTGAAGCGTACCTGGCAGGAGCCAGGATAGCACTCAGACTGTCTGAATCCCAGTTCAGTGCTCAAGAGACACAGTAATTTTGCACCTAACAAGCATTACTAACGAGACTTTCAGTTGCTGACAGATGTATCTTCCTAGGAAGCATGCATATGTAAGAAAGAGAGATTAAAGATATTTTCAGACATGATTGTTAGCTTTCTATACCTATGTAAACACAAATAAAGTTTTTGCTTTCTTAAGCAGGGAAGCACAGACACTTTCACCAGTGCAACACTAAGTAGTTAATGCAATTCTAGATAAAAATCAAGATGCCACATCAATTTGTGCGAAAAGAGTTGTACTGATATATCTAGGTTCACATCCAAGCTCTGCCATAGACTAGCTACATAACCCCAGGCAAGGCAGCTCCTTTCTCTACTTCACAGATCCAGGAAAAGTGATTTTTCTTCTGTCTTTATTCTGTTCTCCATTTAGCTCTTTGGGGAAGCTGCTTTTGCAATCAGCCTTTGTGCAACACTGAACACATAAAAGATCTAGTCTCAGTTTAAACACTACTGTAATACAACTAATAAACAATCATCATTAAGTCATTAATTTGCTTAACAGTCTCTTTTTCTCTCTCTGTGTAAACATGCTTTCTGAGTTGGAAGATATTTCTTTCAGCAGGGAGGTAAATTTGTAAAATTTCCCTTTGTAAATGAAGGATCATGTGCCAGTGTATTCATAATATTGAATAATAATAAACAACAATTCGATAAATTTCTTGACAAGCACCACAAATCTTCCCTGCAAGTCATGCCACAGCTTAACACCCAGTTCTGTTCAGAGAACTCAGAGCAATTACAGAGATAGCTCAGATGCCATTTAGGTTTCCCTAATAATCAAATGCTGCAACCTAAACACACTAATTGCAGTATCATTTCCATTGTGCATGTTATCAAATATGCATGAATCTCCTCTCCTCAGGGATAACTGTTGTGGACAGGGCACCTTGTAACACTGCAATGGCATCCAGTGGCAGCTATTAGAGGAATTGCTTATTGCACTGTAGTCTGAGTACTCTGACTGAGAAAGGGTTCCTGATATAATTTTGGTTGCTAATATTTCATTGCCTTTTATTGCAGTTCAAGGGGATTAGGAAAAAATCACATCACCCACCAGAGACTTTATTTCTAGCAGATGAGGATGTCATTTACTTTGTGCTAAGCCTGAGGGGACATTTAAAAGCGATCATAGGGAAACAAATGCACTCCAAGAAAACCCAGGGTTTGTCCACATTGCCTGGATAAATCGCACAAAGCAACCCCACCATGTGTAGTCTTTGGAACTAGCACTCAACTCAACTGCCAGAGCAATATATCCTAATAAGAAAAAAGTAATCAGGAGAAAAAGGCACCCATACTTAGCTCTACAACTTCTGTGGACTCATAAATCCACCAGATAACATGCTCCTGAGACACTCAAATACTCACAGGGCCTCTGATATATGCAGCTAGTGCCAAGCTATCAGCACAGTCCATAAAACAGAGGCAGGAACTTTTCTTAAACTGTCTCACTAATTTAGACATCACTTATGAGAATGAAGTTTTCACTCTACTCTGCATTAAGGCTGGTGTAACCATCACCTCATTACCTGTTACATCTCCAATACAGCTACAGGTAAGCAACATAAAGAGCATCATGAAGTTCAGCTTCCCTTTACACCAGCTCTTAAGCACAAGCTCAGTGTTGTATTCCCAGCATAACCCCTTCCTTCTTGAGTTTGTCTCCATGTCACTGCACTTAAAGGAATACATTTTTAGATCTTGCTATTTCCTTTGTGTTCAAAGTCAAGCTCTGAAAAATCCCTGCTTTTCTCCACAGTCACACGGACACATACATCCACATATATGCAAAAAATCTGTGGTTTGAATCACATAATGAGTAAAGAACAGAAAGTAGCCTCAAACTGCTCACCCAGTCCAACTCCCATATGCAAGGAAGTCAGGAATGTATTAATAGTTTCTTATGCCACCTGCCCATATCCCTGCTTCAGCAGCTGCCCTGGCACAGGGGAGTATCAACCAGGCTCACAGAGTGTGTTCTGTGTCCAAGTGGCACAACACAAAGTTAGCCCTCTATGTCCCCCATGTGCATGCCAGGCATCCCATCTTTCTCCAGCTCTACCTCACATCATTTGTTCAGATTCTGAGAACAGAAGAGCAAACAAAGCAAACAGCTGTGGGAAGAAAGCTAATTTGTCCCATGTCATATCTGTTTGTGCCATTTGGAAGTGAAAACAGAAAAGGGAAGAGACAAGGGAAGAAGTGTTCTGCTGCTTCATTCCTGCACACTTTCTGACAACTAACTCACCGTTTCCTCTGCCGCTGTCCACCACGTGCTTCAGTTTATTCCCTGTGCTCCCATCAGTTTATTCCATGATTATGCCATCTTGCTCAGGTCCTAACCAATCCCCCCAGGAGATTTCAGACACTAAGCTCAGACTGTGCAGGTTAAAGATGATTCTTGAGAGACACTAAGGGTTGTCCCCTCCTGCTCACCTGGAGGAAGGAGCAAAAGAAGTGTCTGACAAAATCAAAGCAAAGTTGAATAGGGACCTGAAACTATGTCCCACTCGCAGCTAACTGGGGCAGCTGGTGCTAAGACAGTAATACCCCTCCCAGCCCTTCATTCATGCTATTCTCTGTCAAGGGAAAAGAAGGCCATTTTGTATTTAATGTCAGCTATTTAAAAATGATTACTATCAGTAAATGTGCACTTCCCAATGAAAAATAATGCTAACACTGCTGAAAGAGCACTGATTCCATAAAATGATCAGAAGGGAGTGCTTAATTATTTCCCCAGGAAAGAAAAGAATATGGTAATATCACAGATTTCAATTACATAAGACCATTTTTAAGAATAAAAGCCTTCATGTCAATTCTAGGTCTTCCTTCTTTCACAGCCTGATCCATATTCTTTAGTCAGTTTGTTACAGCTTCTCATAAATCCCTTTTGAAATTTAATGCAAACTACCCTTTTTTATTAAGCATTTTAATTCCAATGTGGGTTCTATATTCTCCAAGGCGAGCGTATGTGTGAACTGTATCATGTGTCTCCTGGGTGCTTGTAATAATTACTTTAACACACACTAAAGTGATAACCATAGCAATAATTCTCGTCCATTATTTGACCCCAAGTTACTAGTTTCCTATGCAAATCTTCATGTTACTGTGTATGTTACTGAGTTTGCTTCTTTTGATTAAGCATGGTAATAGTTAAGAAGTACATTTTAAAGTGCAGAGAAGCCTAATTACTGGGGGATGGGGGAATCCTGCAGGATTCAGTCTGCACCTAATCCTAAAGAGAATTGCTCAGAGGTGCACCCAGTTATTGGCTACAGTTTCTTTCAGACAGGTAGAAGTACTGCTCCACAAAGGAACACAGGCTGCATGTTTAGATTTAGATTTCTCTGTTCTTAGAGCAACTTAATTAAAAATATCCAACTATCTGAAGAACAAGAATCTCATTGTTTCAGGATCAGGGTACAAATTCATCAGGAATGGACAACTAACAGCACAAAGGAGAAAAGAACCAGTTTTTGCAGGGTAGCTTTATCTAATATCTGGAAAATACCAGCAGTCAGGAGATCAACAATATTTGGTCTGGCGAAGAGAGGTGGGTGTATGTTTTGGGAAAGGTGCAGGGACTAGTGTAGCCAGTTTCTTAGGTTTAGCACAGTATTACACAAATGGAGTTAACTCTATGATTTGGACACAGGGCCTTAGAGTGAAAACATCTCAGGTCAATCCCCTTTCAAAGTCATTAAGAAAAAGATACCCCCCTCCCTTGAAAAAGTCAAACAAATCACAGTACCGATCAGTAAAAGCAGCTCCTTGAACATCAATATATAAAGTACATAGGGGAGGGGGGAACCACTCCAATCTGTGATTTATGCAGAGAGAACTCATGCTGCCAGAGTTAAATTGTCCTTGCAATTGCTAAGAAACTATGGATGACAAAAATTTCAGCTCAGAAAAGATGCATCCAACACAGATAATTCTATATTAGAGCTTATCTGTGTGATAAGGAGTAAATTGATCATGAAAAAAGATATTATCCAAAGAAGTGACCATGACTTGATTGCATTTTTCAAGTGCAAACAGAAGACTTTCTACTTTGCCAAAACTACTAATGTACATGCTTGCTGCTTAAAAAGGATCGATTTCATGAAGGTGGGGGAAGAGGGCTTGGAGGAGAAGAGCAAACCAGTTGAAAGAAAGAATTTTCTAAGAAAAATGTTACAATAATTGGGAACAGCTTAAGAACGTTTTTCTAGATGTCCAGAAAACCCACAGTCTGAGTGGAAAAAATCTATAGCTGCTAAAAAGGTGGAAGCAGGTATAGAACATACATATAACAAATGCAAGAAAGGCAAAGTTCTTAGTTTTAATACAAATCAGATAAAGAAGTTTCCAAAAATGAACAGGAGAGCCACAGATTTCTCCTTTTGTCCCACTGGGGGGGCGGGGGGGAGAAAAAAAAGCTAACAGAAGGAAATTTTTATATATAGCAGGAACTAAAAGGAAGTGTATATTGATACTCTTCAATCACAGATTGAAACGTCAAGTGGTCAAAAATAACATATAAAAGGTCAAGGCATGTTCTTTCAATGTGAGGCACCTTTACGTTAAAAAAAAAAACCAGTCCATTTTACTTTTCTTCATGTTTTAGGTGCCGAAGAATTGAGTCCACTGAGTTTTGAGCATTAGTTTCTTTTTGACTATGTTTGCATAATAGCTTATTTCATCAGCACACGTTCCAGCCTTGTCTGACTTTAGCTCATATTACAAGTTAGGTCGTTCTGTCTTCTGGTGACTACAGAAGTGCTTCTTTTGAGTAGGTGTTTAAGCAGACAAATACAAACATAGATTTTGCAAACATGAACTTCATCTGCCAGGGGTCAAGTAAGACTAGTATTTGGATTTTCAAATATAACAAAGTAACTATTGGCAGCAAGGTCTGCTTTAAACTAACACTTTAAAAACACGTACCATAAAATCAAACACCTTTGATCACAGCACCGGCTTGTTGGCACTTCTGAGTAATAAACATTAAACTAAGACAAAATTAAAAAATCATGCTAATAAATCCAATTCCATTAATTCAGAACTGTACTGAGTTTCTGAGGATTTGATCAATACCTGGGATTGCATCAACTAAGAACTCGTCTTCTAGGAGTAAACTGATACAGCTCCCCAGGGGCAGTTAACTCAGTTTTGCACCTAAAACCGTATCTCAAAAATCTAATGCTAACGGAAATATTCCACCATTCACTGGAGACCCTCACCTCCCTTCCTTTCAAAGCTACCAATTTTCCATCATTGCTAAATACTCCCTGTCAAGAAAGAGTTGCATTTGATTGAGATGCGGAGGCATCAATAAAATAATTGCTGATGTCAGTTAGCATTCTTTGCTTAGTGTTCCCTCCCCTGTATGACTTAATTAACAATGTCTTCACATCAGAATAAATCAGCTCTTTTTTATTTGCTTCATGTCTTAAGATAATTTCATGACTGCACATGGGAGTTCCTTTATTATTTCTTCCAGAGCACTAAGCGGGGGTCCATTATGCCTGGACTCAGTTTGGGACCAGACCCCAAAACCGCTGCTGTTAGGACAGAAGAATGGAGAAGCAGGTGGTGTTTGAGCCAGTTTCAGTTTATGGAGGCTTCAGAGACGTGGCTTATGTGATGAAGGAATCGGAAAGCAACTTACTAGAAGTGCCACAGCACAGAGAAAGACAACAAAACCCGGCAATTTAGATGATGTAACAACACTAGAGGCACACAAAGAAGAGTCAAGACTGACATATGAACTCTCTCCTTAGGAAAATGGTTGCACTTTTTTGAAGAGAGTGGACAATAAATGCATGTTTCTAAAATGACACTTAGAAGAATCAAATAAAGCTTTCTTGCAGCATCACTTCCACTTACAGCAGCTGAGGATCCCCGAGGTAGAAAGCAGAGCACAAGAGAAGCCACACTTCTAGGCTCATCTACATTCCCACCAGAACGAGAACAGCAGATTTTCCTCTGCAAAGCACTTCAGCGTTCAGACAATAATCTCACTTATACCCATGCAGACCCCAAATTACTCCTCTGATGCTAACAAAATCAATCCAGATCTGTATTCCTGTGTTCAAGATAACTGCTGGGAATAAGCTACCATCACCCAGGAGAAACACTTATGCAAACAGCTAATACTGCGAAGCAGAGTGTTTCCCAATCTCCTTACACATAGTGTAAGCACAGGCTAGGGAAGTTACTATGAAATTTACTACTCAATTTCTCATTTCAAAATGCAACTTAAACCAGTGCCTCTAGACAACAGAACAGATAATCAAAAGGCAACTAATTGCTTAAGCAGAGCATTTCACAAGGTATGGTCACATGAAATCAGTGTGCTAGTAAAAGTCCCAGGTAGGAGCTGTAACAAAATACAGATATTATTCCTTAGGTCCAACTGGATAGCATTAGTAACAAGTCACAGCAGAATCTCATACTATTTACGAGAAAATGGAAGCAATATCATCATTTCTCAATGGCAAACAAAGTATACGGAAGCAGAAAGACAAGTTTCAAATTGGATTCAGTGTTAAGCGGTATTAGTACTGTATGGACAGCATCTGAACAGCTGATTAGGGAAAGCTACATTTGGAAAACAAATATATTTCTGAAGGATGAAAAAGCTTTATCCCTTGTCTTATCCATACTTTCATCCTCACATTGAAAAGGATCACAGTTTAAGCCACAGAGAGTGTACAGATACCTTACCAATAAGTTTTGAGTTCAAGGATTTCTGCAGCTTCAAAAATACACTGAGAACCATCCTTACCTACTCCCTTCATGCCCCTCAGAAGCAGACATTGCTTAGAACACCTTGTTCCTCCCTGAGGAGCTGTAACTAGATAGCTGAGGAGTTGCCCATGTTTTTCCTACTTGTGCCGTGCCTGTCAACGATTCAGAGGACTGAAAACCAGCTTTCTCGTAGCCCATTTCATTTCCTTCATTTGCCAGTCTCAGTCTCGAGTAAATCCAGGCAAGGTGAGATTATTCTCATCTACCAAATCCTGCCATGTTCCTCTCTAAATAAACTAGAAAGGCGCCTCCCTCTTTGAGGCTCCAGTTCAAATCCAGAATAAAATCCTGTGGCTCCATAGAAGAGGCCAGTGATAATTTCTATTGGAGACATGCTAATATCTAAGCAACTCAGTCCTAAAATATCCCGCAGGAGAGTTGTTAGTCTAATTTGGGTCTGTGACTAACATGCATACGTTAGAGTCACTTCTCTCATGTTTCATAGGCTTCCAAGTCCATACACCATATGGGGCAACAGTAAACTCTAAATAACTTTCTACAGGTATATTTATCTTCTTTAGAAAACCGAGACACCTGGCTGCACCGTGTCAGTGTTCATTTTATTTAAATAGAGAAAAAAGAAAAAACCAAACACAAAAGTCCCTAGGTTTATTCCTTATGGTAAGGATCAAAGGTGGCAAAATGAACCTGTTAAGTGTTTCTAACAGCTCTGTTGTGACAGATACACTGCAAGTCTCTTCCTTTTGTCTCAAGGGCTGCACTCCACTCACGTTTGTCAGGAAAACCTCTGATGCAATGACACCCTCATCCATTTTATAATAGGTAATATTGGCCACTGAAGCATTCACGCTGGCTCTTTATGAAATTCCTACAGCCTGCTGCTTATCTTACTGCAGCTGAAGGAATTCAGGAGAAACTTCACAGGCATCAGTAAAATTATATCAATCCGAGAGAAATCAAAATCAGAACTGTGGCTTCATCGTGCCACTTACAATTTATGCCAAGCAACAGGCTCATTAAACACCAGTGAGTTTATAGCCTATTAAAGTTAATGAAAAATGCTTCAGATTTACAGCAGATTTTTGGTCTCAATTTACTGCTTCTCTGCAGAACAATTCCCTTATTCTGGTCAGAGGAGCTATGGCCTTTGACGTGGAAATGCCAGTCCTGATCTATAGGAGTTAACCTTCCAGGCAAGCCAATTAGGTTATGGCATCAAAGTACATCTTAAGTAGAATTACTTAAGCAGATTACAGATCTATTGCTTGCTACAACCAGAAGTTTTACTTTTGGAAGTAATATTAATTCAACTCCCATACTCTCTCTCTTTCGCAGTTTCGCAATTTTAAAGGAAGCCTGAGGGTAGTGCCTTTACTTATTATGACAGGCAGAATGCTCAGCATCTGTTTAAACAAAACAGAACAAAGGGTTTATCTGTTGCCATGCAACCAATAAAAATGATACATTTTTAATAACAGAGACCAGGAAAAGCAGCTGCCACAAGGCCTCAGAAATTTAGAAAAGAAGAAAAAAAAATAAAGGAGGGGGGGGAGGTTAATGCCTTACAGTCAAGTTAAACCATTTTTCAGGAGGGGGGACAGGAGCAAATCTTTTATGATCATTATAATCTAAGTTCAGCATGGCTGAAAAGAGAACTGCTTTCAGCAAATTCTCCTGATACATACAAGAATTGTTCTTACACAAATTGGCTGGATTTTCACTTCCCTGACCTTGCTGCGCTTGTTCAGCCTGTTTCTTCCCGTATCATCAAAACAGATGACCTTTTAATCAGTGGGGTGGCAACTACAGCACACTAGGACACTCCAGGCTGCCACCCAATCTCAGCACCTGGAGGTGTTCGGACAGTAGCCAATTTTTTGCACATGGTAGCTCAACTCAGACATACCTAGATACGACAAAGAAACCAACAGAAAAAGATCTGTAGTAGGATCAAAGGAATTACTCATTTTCTTTTCAGGAATTAAACTGATTCTATACTTTGGGCACAGTGTTTAGAAAACTCTTAAAAGAACAGTTTTAAACAAGATGACACACCTGGTATAGATTGTACAACTTCACCAGTGCCTGTAGAGCAACAGCAGTTCATAGCGAGGGGATTGGGGTGGTTTGAATACAGGCAATGTTACACAGCACAGGCTGTGGTTGAAATCTGCAAAACTGCAAAACACAGCTAATGAGAAGGTTTAAAGCTAATGTGCTCTTATATCTCTAAATTTAGGAGCTCAATAGCCTTTAAAAAAAAAAAACAAGTCATCTTGAATATTAACCCATTTGGAGAACCAGAAGAAAAAACCTTGAAGCAGCTCATTTTTATAAAGTGAAACTATTCCCAGGAGAAGGAAAAAAGAATTGTTGAAGCCCTGTCTGCAAAAATTATTCTCTAGAGGATTTCGGCAGAGATTGGAAGTGTCTGGAAAATTAAGCTGTTTGGAAAAGTGTAAGGCCTCATACTGATACTCTGGTACAACACATTATGTGTGAGGGTGCGCCGCTGTCCAGCCCAAGGCTGCTGCCAGCGACAGCGATGTGACCCCACCTCACACAATGTGCTTAGCTGTATACGTTAAAGCCATCTGGGGACGACTGCAAGGGGGAAAAAAAGGTTCACCACCCTTCATATTTCTGAAAGCAGCTATCTTCAAGGATTCCACAGATGTATTTTTACCTTTTAGTTAGTAATTTAAGATGACAGTCTCAACCTTAGCAGTGTACAGAACTGATCAGTAAATGAAGGACACCTCTGTTCTTCCAAAATCGTTCCAACCTCTAGTCAGCAGTTCTGGTTTTGCATTCAAAAGAAATTGAAAATTATGCTCTAATAATCTCTGCCTGGGTCTCAGTCAAAGCTGAAGGGAGCTAGCAGGAGCTTTGTTTTAAGGTTATCTTCCTTTGGATCAAATTCATACTGGCCAGCTTTGAATACCCCTTCTCCAGACATCTAGCTCAGGTAGCATCTCTTAGGAAAAGCCTGGACACATTGCAAATGCTCCTTTCGTTTTTTATGAAACAAGCAAATACTTGTCTGAAGTTGAAGCCAAATAGCTTTAAGGCTAAGCCATCTTGGCATGCTTTTGGCTTCAGAGCCATGAAAGTTTTGTTTACAAGCAGTTAACAACATAACAATAGAGGCTTATGTCTCTGCTGCTGTTTTCCTGTTGTTAACCATGCCCCGCGAGAGCGATGGATCAAGACAACATGAAAGAGACTCTTCCAACTGAAATAAAGACTGAAATGGCACAAAACATTTAGATCTCAATATGCAATGATATTGATTACAATCAAGCAAATGAGTAAGATCCATTTCTTCTTTTATTGTTTGCGTCATATTAAAGAAGTGATCTGTTCTTATGAGGATGATTTATTTATTTTCTCAGATTGGTAATCTCCATCACCAAGCATATTTTGGCAGCTATGGAAATCATAATACAATTAGAAAATACTGAAAGAACAAATGATTTCTCATTAATACATAACGATCATCATTAATAAACACTACTTAAAGTTAATTTAGAAGAATGGCTACATTAAGATAACTGTGTTGCTTCAATTAAAGGGCACAAAAAAAAATCTCAATTGAACCTACTTTGAGTTATTGAGCTGTTCTCCACCTTTGGTCAAGATTCGGCAGAGTTATGATTTCCATTTTTCCTTTCTTCACTCTGCAACTTACTGAATTTAGTAAAACTTAAGAGAAGCATCCTTGCGATGAATTGTTCTGTCACATTCATAGCTAAAAATGAAGTGAAAGAAAGGAATTCAGACAAGTTGAATATCTTGGAGGTTGGTCCAAACTCACATTAAAAAACAAGTCTTGTCAGGACTTTATTCTTCCATGTAACATGTGAATCTATGTTGGGGTTTTTTTTGCTGGTTCTAGCAGTTAGTTTCCCTCTGCAATAACAGACTTCATGACTTCAGGGTGGAGGACAACACTGACCATCAACAGAACAGGAATAGGAAAAATAGAGAAGAAGCAGTAGGGTCTAGGTAGTACTCAATGTACTTGAAAGAAAAAGACTGAAATTCGTTAAAATTTGACAGACAAGAAAATTGTCACCTTCTAATTGTCAGTGATTGCTATAAATTGTAATAAGCAATTCGCTATGCACAAAGAATATAATCACAGTTTAGCTAAAATCCATGAGAATCTTGCTATTGGCAAAAACAGACCCAGAAGACACTATCCAAGGACTTGCCCATGTGAACAGTGAGAATACTTCCCAAACCCTAGAACCATTGACCCTAAAGGACACAATCTAAAGGTCACTGGATTTAGGGAAATCTTCCTATTTACTTCTGTGTACTTCAGATAGGGCCACAAAGGGAGCTTGCATTTATCCTCTTCTGTTCTGCAAAGAGAGCTGAAAAGGACCTGCTTGGTGCAGATCTTTCCACTTACAGCTGATCACGCTGGCTGTATGAGTATGCTTTCAAGAGCCACAAAACAAATACGTTTTCCACGTATATGGTGGTGATCGGTTTGGTTTTCTGTTGTTGGTTGTGTGTTTTGTTTATTTTTAGGTGTCCCTTCTCAAAAAATTCTCTTGGATATATTTAGCAGATATTCCTATGCATGTCTGAACTTTCATGCAACTTTGTAGATTTGTTACACATTGTTTAAGTGCACTCTTATCAGTAGACGGGCAATTAGTCTCCTCTAGAGACCAAAAAAAAAAAAAAAAAAAATCAAATAAAGAGAATGATTTCTTTTTTTATCTTAGTGTCAGAATCATTGTACCAGAGTGACGTTGCTGCACCAGAGCAGAATTTAGCCCCACGTTTGGACACTGATAAGTCTTCAGGTTAAGCAGTCAGTCGGGTAAAAGTAGTGCAAATGTTTTAGCTTGAACACCTGCCTCTTTGGAGACTTTTCAAAGCCTTCCTTCAATTTATTAGTGGATAATTCCTGCCAGAGCTTGAAATGCTCTCTCCTGGCAGATTCTGAGCTTCCTGGCCTACACGCCACCAAGGAGCAGCGCTCACTGCAGACCAATCAAGTTCTGCTCCGTGGTTTGAGAGGCTTGTGAATATAAATGAGCAAGCTCCGCTTCAGAGCTGTGTGTACATTTCTGCTCTGCAAACTTGCTGCTCTGGGGGCACAAGGAGCCTGCAGCAAATACACCAGAGAATTTGGTGCTAAAATTAGTTTGCATTGTAACAAATCACTTTAGTCTTTTCTTGTGGAAAATTGCTGTATGCTTAGTATGTTTAGAGAAGGGATTTTCAATCTTTTGATTTATGGACCCTAAAAAATGTTCCAGTGAGAGTGTGGAACATTCAATTCTGTAGACTCTGCAGTGAAACTTGCTTTTCCTGAACCCCTTAGACACAATAGGGAAAACCCAGAAGGTCCATAGATCACAAGTTAAAAACGACTTGCCCTAAAAAGCAAAAGATAGAATAGTAAATTATCTATGATCAGATTTTTTTTCTGCCTTTTTGCTCACTCTAGTTTTCACACTCACTCACCAGAGTGAATGATATAGAAAACAGGTCTCAACAAATTATTCAAGTTTCCATTACCATCCAGACCAAACATTAAACAAAACACTCAGGGTTGCAAGGCTCAAAATTTTTTTCTCTCACTTATTCACAAAAACCTTCAGGTAAATAAAGGGCTGACAAAGCATAACCAGCAGTGTCCTTCCTGTGTCACCCAGTTCTCAGTGGCCAGCTGAGACCACCTGGACCTTGGCCCAAGAAGTGTGAGGATTCAGCTCAACAAACCACCCTATCTCCCACCTAAGCAACCTAAGTGCCTAAAAAATTAGAAATTAACTGCACTCTGCTTCTTATCTCACTGAATACTCAATTGCCTTATACAAAGGAGAATAGTATCACCTGGAAAGAGTTGTGTCACTGTCTCTCTCTCCACCTCGCTTCAGCTATCCCACAGGATGATGGCTAAGACATCTACCTGCAGAGGGCAATTACATGGGTTCAGCCTTCTTCAAGCTGAGGAAAGGCACTTACCAGTCTACTACAGTGTTAAATGTCTAAAATGTTTTGTTGGGATTTCCCCCCTCTCATTGTGACATGTTTCTCCTCTGAATGTTTGCAACTTCAAGTCAAAAAGTAAACTAATGTTGACCAAAACCTGCCGTTCAGCTTTATTTCCAGTTCTCTCTCATACAGCTCACTCAATGCCATTAAAAACTTTTTATTCTGCAATACACACTTGTGTTCTATATAAATCACATTTACTGAATTGATCTCTGGCTCCTCAGTATAAAGTGGTATGTATATAAAACAAGCTAATCTGTTATGGAAAAGCAGGGGACTTAAAAAAAAAACCCATAATTTAAAAGAGTCTCCTTTTTCCTTTCTAGATCCCTTGACCTTTACCTAACAAATGCTATTCCCCTGCTACAGATTAATCACTACAAAGTGCCAGAAATTCTCTGTGTTGCTTACTATAGTTTGAGGTTAAAAAGAATTGCTAAGAACAGCCCTGCCTGACCCCTTTTATGACAAGTACTAAAATCTCATGCTGGAATATTGCAGAGGCAACCTATTTGACCAACAAACATAACTTGATTCAGGAAAATAATGCTGATCATGACAATGCTTTGAAGCTGGTATCAGAAGTAATTAAGCACACAAGTAACACATGCTTACGTGTTTTTATTTGACTGTGATGTCTACTGAGTACTTTTCAGGGTAAAAACTTGTAGTGTTGACTAGATCATTACTCTCCTCATGCATCCCCCACTCAAAACCCATCCAGTCTCAAGTGTAAAGACTTTATGAATCACTCGCCATAGCTATGTGAATCTAGCGCTTAATTAACCCTCTCTGTTCAATTGTAGCTTCTTTGTTATTTTAACAAAGCCTGAGTGAAACTAAAGACGTCACTTCATGATCCTGGTCCTTTCCTACCCATACTCTGACCTGTTCTTGGCCTAAATTATATGCTATTTCTTCTTGTTCTTTAATAATGAGCAAAAATTTTCTGAAATATGATATTCTAATAAAAACCCATAGAAATTTATAATTATTTAGAGACAAGAAGAATGAGTCTGGTCTGCAGGTTTTGTTGTTCTGAAGCTTATCAGTGACTGACACCAAGTCCAGCTGAGGAGGGGAGTGACAGGCACCTGCCCTTCAGCCAGGGTCAACACATGGCAACTTAGACAATAACCCCAAAGTGCTAGTCATGAATCACAAGCACTGATTAGTGTTCTAGTTGGTGTATATTAAAAGTCCATACTTCTACACTGAATCCATTTACCTGAAACGCAGTGTAGAAGCCTAGGTAAAACCCTAAGAATTTAGGAAAGAAAAAGATCACACTTAATTGTCCATGAAAATTTTAGCCAACTGCAGGTGTACTCAATTAACATCTCATTAAAAAAAAAACTCTTGAACTTCAAATAAGCTGTCAGCCCTGTATAGTGTAAATGAAGGGTATAATTGATAGCCACAGCAGTGCTAGGTTAAGTGCTTTAATAACATTCTGGCTCTCCAGAGAAAGTCAGTTCTGTTTAATCAATATAAAGAATCCACGCCAAAGAAGTTTCATAGTTTAAATGAGTTTTCTGTAGCTGCAGCAGAATAAATGCAATAAAGTCAGGGGGAAATTCAGCATAATGCAGTATGAGCTTTCCCTGTTTGCTTCTGGAATGTTTTCCTCCATCTAGACTGTTTTCAAAGCAAAAAATACAGCATACACCTTATTTACTTCGACAGGCTACCAGGTACAAATTATCCATAAATCATGAAATACCAATGCCTTTCCAAACACGTGGCCCCAGTACTGATTTCATTTATGAACTTCTACTTTGCCAGAAGCAGATCTGCAAGGCTGATGTAGGAGACAGTAATCCTGCCCACCAGCAGCTGGCCAGCACAGGATGCTTATTTCCAGAGCACCTGATGCAGCTGCAGTCTGGTCTTGCAGACATCCCTTTGACAGAATTACTTCAGAAGTGTCAGAGATCAGCATCTCATCCTCTCTGCTCTGTCCAACCAACCCTGAACTTCCAGAAGGCTTGAGTTTAGAGCCATGTCACAAATCTAGACCCCTAGTATGTTGATTGATGAGACATGGAGGAGAAAAATATAACAAGCTATTTGATCTCTGGCCTTTTGCTCACTGTTATTGCTCTGGCCTTTGTACAGCAGAGGCTAATCAGGTGCAGCAGCTGTAAAAGAGCATCCATTTTCCATAGAATCATACTTTTCTGTCCTTGAGGGGAAAGGAGACCTGCACAATTCTGCTGTAGTTTGAAGAGGATAAGTACATCCAGCTTCTTGCACTTCTGTCAACATTTTCTCCAATTCTGATGGCTCATCTACCCCAGACTTCACAGTAGTATCAAGTTTCTGGAGTTGATGGGCCTGTCAGTCTGCAGGTCAATGAGTGTCTGAAAATTACTTCTAATGTGCTCAAAAAAAAAAAAAATGATAAATTAACAGAAGCAATTCTCTGTACCCTCCCTGAAAATGCTGGGAGATGCACAAATTGAGAGAGCTTAAAACTAGAAATTGATACCTAGGGTGACTTTCCATCCTGGTGTGTGTCTCCGTACTAAGCTTCTAATTACTTCTACTTTATTATCCAAGAAAGTTGCGTTTGTGCCCTTAGCTTTGCTTTGTATTTTTCTGTATAGTTTTTGCCATCTCCAGTGTAATTCTGAATGCAAGTGTCCTCTGTTCATCTTTACAATTTGTCCTGGTACATACAATGACACCCAGGCTAGAGTTCTTGTCTTCCATATGCCCCGGATAAAGAACACTCCTGGATGAAGAACATTTAATTGATTAAAATATTCCTGCTATCGTTCGTCCCCTACTCCACTTGGTTACAAAATGGCTACTTTTGCAGTTCTCTTGAATTAAGATCTGTTTAATCCCAAGGAAAGTTCTCTAGCTCTCTCACAAGCAGACTAATACAGTTTTTGCTTTGCGGAGAGAGAATCTCAAATAAATTTCCAAACAACCAACTCTCAGGGTGCCTCATTCTTCAAAAAAGGTGGATTTATGGCAGTTCTATATCCTTTCAATGCTGGGAAGGGCTGTGGAGATAATTTTGTGTTTACATGGCTACACAGCGGGCTCTGCAGTGTCTCAAAAACAAGCAACTTCCCATTAAATCAGTCTTGGAGACCTATCAGTTGGATAATTTGAAACTGGACTGAAAAAAAAAACATGAATAACAATTTTTCAGTGGTAAAAATAAGAATATTATAGCACTCTTAATGCATATAATTTTATCTTCCCAAGAGATATGGAAGGAAAATAGAGTTCAAAAGCCTACCTGGCTGGTAATCCCAGTGGCTCCTGAAATTTTTACTACTAGTAGTCTTTTGAAAAAGAAACACGTATTTTCCATTTCTCACAACATGACAGTTGTTTCTTGTCTGAATCACTTTGACCAATGTGTTGGGTACTGATTCTCTTCAAGAGTCTGACACTTTCAAGTCTAAACAAGTTGTGCTTTAAATTAAAATAATCTTTTCTTAGCCAATGAAAAAAGCGGGATTCTGGACCTGGGAAGAAAGCAAAACAGAATCCTTCACTGAAATGCTCCTCCATGATTTTACTCTTCAAGTACTCCCCAACTCTCCTGTGCCACCATCGAATACCTGCTGCATCTCACCCACAGAGTAGGTTGAACCTTATTACCTCAGCCTCCGTTGCAGCATTTTATGTGTGTGTGTATATATACATATATGTACACACACACACACACTCTCTCTGACTGGACCACTGATCTTCACCCTTCAATTATCTCAGCTGGCTGCTTTCCCCACAATGCAACTGCAGTTGGAGCATCAAAAGCAGAGCTGAGAGATGGGAGAGGGGACAATGTAGGTTAGAGAATTAAACACTAGTGGCTTTTAAGCTCCCTAATTAAATGCATAGGGCACTGTATCTGCATAACTGGATTGAAAGACTTTGGGTCATACGCTTTATTAAAGCCTAAATGAGATCAGTGATGAGTTGCATGTCTTTGACAGACAAGGTTCCTCAGGGTAATCATTAGGTGTGGTCACTGAAAGTGTGCCCTTTGTTTCTAGAAAAATACTTTGAAACATTTTCTTCCCTGCTTCTGAATCCCCTGCAAGAAGGATCCTCTTTTTTCACTGCTTGCAGTTAAGATCATTTTGACTACAACAGAACTCATTACTCCATTTGAGGCAGTGTCCCAGTCTTGGGAGGCCCGCTTACTTAATCAAAACTACACCCACATGAATTATTACCCTTTTACAGCTCTGTCAGATAATTGGTAGCATTGTAGTTTAATGAATGGTACACTACTTCTATCTCTGCTAAAGCTTGAAATCACTGCTGAGAATCACATAGGACCATGAAGCCCCCAAGTCATCCCATCCAGAAGCCACCTAGAGCTCAGTGTCTAACGCTGTGCTACACCAGCTCCAGCACTTCAGCGACGCTTCATTATGAAATCTAGACAAGCCTGGCAGCAGCACACTCATCTCCTCTCTGCTTCACAATCCTGAGCACCAGAGCTATTCAAAGAAATCAGATCACAGGCTACTAAACCACATGTTAACAACACAAAACAAGGTTGTTTCTTCTGCCTGAGCTACCCTACAAGAGACTGAAACTGTTGGACTTCAGGAAGTGTTCACCAAGGTGACCCATCAGTTGTAAGGCAAATTAGAGAGTCTGCAAACGTACACACAGGTACACTGGTAATAACAAAAAGTAATCAATTCCAGTGACATCAGAAAGTAGAAATTTAAAAAAATATCTAAGAAGTTAGTGTGCTTATAGTGTATGTATATCGCAGATAACTAGTAAGGAACTCTGAACCACAGAATGTTAGGAGTTGGAAGGGACCTCAGAAGATCACCTAGTCCATCTAGTCCTAGTCCATCTAGTCCTCTTTATGCCTTTCATCTATACACACACATATACAGATTTTTTTTAAAAAAGGTGTTGTGTTGAAGGTCCAAAGGTTCAGAAAACATCTCTTTAAAAAGCTGTTTGCTCACAGTACCAAAGAACAGCAATACACCAAATTAGTCTGTTTACAGTTTTGCTGTAATCCAGAATCAATGCAGCTGGATTCTTACACTAAGCTTAGAGTACATTGATCTTATTGTATTCGCCACTGAACAGAGGTCATTAAGAAGTTGGTTTGCCTCCTACCTGTCTCTTATTTACACATCTATTGAAGTGTTTCAGTTTGACTATAATTAGTGAAGCAGGTATCTATCTGAGTTTGAGCAAAGCACAGCAATGAAGAGTATGTCCTCTTCTTTACCCTTTAAAGTCTAGAGTTATAGATAACTCTGGAAGATCCCAGTGACTTTCTGTGCTGGGTTAAGCTACTTGTTCGGGGGATTACCTTATGGAAGATAAACTGGCAGAGTTTTTGTAATAGTCATCTCTTACCGCAGAATCACAAATTTAGAGACAACTGGCTTAACATGAATAATCAGTAAAAGTTATTTTTCTAAACTTGAACCACTGATTTTTTTGTACCATCAATATGCTCCTAACACCTGTGGATTACATATTTCCAGAAAAGGTTCAATACCACTATACCAAAAGGTCTATTTTGATTTCTTGGCTGTACTATTTCATAGCAGAGAGACAGTGCTGGCTGCATTCTCAGTAGCAGCTGTTCATGCAGTGTACAGGTCTTCTGTATGCAGTGTTCTTTTGCCTCTGAAAAATACTGTGTCATCATCACCCCTATGAGCGTGAACTGGCATAGCTCTGACTTGAGAACACAGGTCATCACAGATCATATTCCCTTGTTTCATTCACCATCATAGAAATAAAATGTTGGTCTTTCAAAAGGATATTTTCCTGAAGTGTGTATCTTGGTAAAGCAAATTAACACACGTGAATAGTCCCTTGTCCTGCTCAGGATACATAAAAGTAATTTTCCCTGGTAGTATAGAGGGATTAGACATGTTTTCCGAATAAATGTGTTGCAATATTATCTCCGTTTTTACAGACAGTAGTTTCCCACATCAGTACCTCATTAGGTAAGGAGGTTAAACATAGACAGGCGACAGCATTTTCCAAGATCCTTTTACAGAGTGAGGGAAAATGCATTCTACAGGGGGAAAGAAACAAAAAGCAAAATCCGTAAAGGTACGTATGGAATTTTGAACTCTCATGTGTTCCCAAGTAAAATGCAAGGAACTTTTCTAACTCTTTCTAACTCTTTCGACTTACTAACTTTGTATGCATGAATGCTCTGGCACTTACGTAACGTGGCTGCCTGAAACTACCTGAACATCCCTGACCGACATGGCCACCCTAATATGACAGCAAACATCATCACACACTCTAGAGCTCTGCTTAAACAATTCAGTGAAGGTTGTAACAATTCTGTGTAAAACAAGGGGCACCTACAGATGGCTCTTAGGCTACGGACATACACTAGAGCCTCATGTACATGAGTGCACCCATTTTAAACACAGAGAGCACAGTGTTACAAAGATATTAATGCCTTCCTTAATAAATAAAAGATATTAATGGCTTCCTTAATATAACCTGCCCTGAGCAGAGGAGAAGGCAGATTACTGCAGCCTGTCTACAGAAATAATAAAACGGTCAGAAAAAGCAGAATGCTAATGAGGAGGTTAGCCTGAACAGCAAGTTAGAGTCAATAGGAGCATTTAAAAAAAAAAAATAGAAATAGTGAAAGTTGGCACGTCTGTCAATACTACTAATTACTTCTCATTTCCATAAGTCTTTCCCCAAATCCATTATGTTATCAGCCACAGAAAGTGAAATGGATTCTCAGCGAAGCCATCAGTGTTTCTATTTATAGAACTAATGAAATCACTGATCAATAAGACTGCACAACTTCTGCCCACCCAGTGCCAATCCCTTCTACATAGTCTGGTCCAACTCACCAGAGGGCAAAGTGACAGAGTTGCAGAATGAACCCGAGCACACACGACTAGGCAGAGCAGTGCTGCTGACCTCCATTGCTCTCACATCTAAGTCCACTGATATCACCCGTCCCTGCCATGGCAGGGGGGTTGGAACTAGATAATCTTCAAGGTCCCTTCCAACCCAAATCATTCCATGATACTCAGCTGCTGGTTTCAAAAGAAAAATAAAAGGGAAATAAGCTTACTTGCATCTAGGTCAAGAAGGTTTTGCCTGTGGTTTCAGCAGAAACAAAAATTCACCTATTAGGCTTTAAAAATCAGTACGCTCCTTTTGGATCATCTGATTCTTATGGGAATAGAATGAAAGGGCTTGAAAAAAAATCCTTAGTCAAGACTCTCTAGAGAATCCCCAAAGGCTCACAAGCTTTCCTGATCCATCAGTGCATGCATACAAGCAGGCTACAAAAAAGCAAGAGGCTCACCAAAGATAGCAGCGCCCTCTCTAGTGGGCTTTGTCCACCATCTGACCACACTCAGCCTCTTCTGTCCTTCCTCATCGCCACCGCAGTGCGTACTATTGAGTTCATACAGTCACATGCGATGCTCTAACATTGTATGTGTCAGCATTTACCACAGCAGGATGACAATGATGTTTTACAATGAATCGTATACAATGTAGAAAGAGATTAAGTTATTTCTTACAATGTATGATGTTAGAAAAGTGACGGAAATCCCATCAGCTTGATTCTTTGATGTGTCACACACATCAAAACCCCAGCAGGCTGAAAATAAAGAAAGAACTGGAACAAGAAAACAAAACAGGTGTGGCTAATTCTTTCAGCTAGAAAAAGATGATGAATTAAGTTTGTCTTTAACCGTATGGTCATGGTTCAAACAAAACAAACAAAAATCCCAGGTCTGCCTGTGTATAGTGTTGTATGGTAATTCTTTGGTTCCACTAGGCAATTTTTTTTTCTGAAGTAGCAGTGAATTCCCCATCTACAACGTGAACACCATTCACAAGAAGTCAAGGATTCCCTAACATGTGTACAGAAGAATGGAAATTAGGTACTTCATGCTGCTTCTGTAATTCAAGATTCTCAAACTGATACCACACACAGCACACAGTTCACTGTTAGCGTTATCAAATCTCTCATCACAATCTTACATGCAGCCTTATTTGAATTTCTTAAGAATCTACAGCTGAGGATATTACACATCACTCTCAGATCACATTAGTCAGTTCTGACCCGTGAGTCACGGCTTACAAAATGGCCAGGGTGCTGGAACATATTCTTATTATCTTCTCAAAAGGGACTGCTGAAGTAAAAGCAACATTGAATACAGCAGACATCACTAGTTAGAGAGGGTAAATACAGATTCTTAAACACACCAACAGGTGTTTTTACTGTAAAAGCTCAAGGCATATTACAGTAACGTCCCCAGAGTTACCTGCAGAGATGAGGTCACACGACATCTATCACACAGAGCACAGAAGATAAGGGAAAGCAGATATCACTCGTTACATCTATTTCCAGACCCGCAGGGAAAAAAAAAAAAGTTGCATGTCTGGAAGAGATGCTAGAGACACTACCAGTGTCTAGGCAGGTCATTTCCACGTCAACCTGCCCCATCAGCGGTTTGCAGGGGCACACAGTATCCCATACAGCCCAAGGGCAAGCGCATGGCTTTGTGTCATGGCAGAGCTGTCAGCAGTCCTATGCAACCCAAACTGTTTGTACAGTAGAAAACTAAAACTGACCTATTTCTTCAATTTGCTTACCGCAGATGAGACTACACAACTCTGATGGTAACAGAAGAATTTCACATCTTGTCAAGCCAGTGAAAAGACAATGTTCAATTACCAAAAAAAAAAGTAAAAAAAAGGTCTACCACCCTTTCTTATATAAACATGACAGATTTTGAAGTAGCTTGCAGCAAGCATGTAATTTCTAGGACAATAGAGCATTTTCTCCTTCTAGACCTTTGTATTTTAAGGGAAGACACTGTCTCAGCATGAAACACCGGCGTCTCACAAACCACTGCCTAAAATCAGAACTGAATTCCTTATTACTTACAAGAAGTGTTGCTGAATTTGTTGGTTTGAGTCCATCCATCTACGAAAGACAACAGTAATCTGTATTTCAGAGATTAAACTACCTGAAGCTGCACACATATGACCTCTCTGAAAAATCAGGCTCTCTGTAATTTCAGTTGTTAAAATCATGGGCAAAGAAACAAAGAGGAAATAACATGAGGAAAGCCATCTCCAGCAGGCTCTGTCTATTCTGGATTGATGATCAAATATCTGTTGCTATAATCAGTGTATTCTACTTTATTTTCTCAAAGAATAGTTACAGAAAACAAAATACTCCATGAATTGTCATCTAACTCGATGCCCTGATCTGTGACTGTTTACATGGTACAATTCTGGCAGTTTACCTTCAGAAACTCCAGGTAAAACGGCAGTCGCTGATAAGTCCCTTGCTGCAGGGTTTTTGTATAATAGGACAAAGATATGCAAGTAATATCACACTCTAAAGAAGCCCACACAGTGACCTGCACTCTTACAGAGGTCTGGTCCCCCTGCTCCCTTCAGTACAGTTGCCACCTCCAGTTCAGCAGTGCCAGCTCTCTGCCTACCCACCCAGCCTGTGTCAGCCTGCTCTGAACCCTGTCTCCACCTCAGGCACCCTTATGCAGCCACTGCTCCCAGAGGCAACCTCCCTGCCAGCTCCACACACGCACGCACTGGGCACCTGAAGCATCACTGCAGCGTTTATTGCACACCAGCCACCAACGCGCCTTGGTTAGCTCAGCAAGTGGGAACACACACGGGTGCATGAGCCAGAATATGAACTCTCCACAGGCCCCAGGTATGCACTCTGGTTGTTAGGGCAGGCTAAAAGCTCCAAACTGCTGTGCTATCACTGCTATTGCTCCCTAGGCATTAGAATGGGGCACTACAGTTATTTAGCTGCACAAACATGTCCTGAGTCACCGAGAGGATAAGCACACAAACATTGTCAAAGTAATGCCATTTTTTTTTTAATCAGGGGAATGACTGCACATTTCCCTCTTAATTTTAAAGGATGAGGAAGCATTAATCTGCAGACAGCTGCAAAATATAAGACCACACTACCATCTACTACTGCATCTGAACTAACAGTGCAGTTCAGATTAACAGGTATCTCACTAAACCAGCTACTGTATGTTATTCCAATGCAGAGGTTCCTTGGTTGGTTCTGTCACTACGAAACCGCGGGGTTTCC
>NW_009699565.1:303063-316131 GCF_000703405.1 Apaloderma vittatum
TACTTCACCCCAGACTGGACCACATCACATACTGGATAGCCAGCAACAGTCACGTTGAGCTTCACATTTTCAAACACAAGTGAGAACATTCATCTGCATCACCCTCACTGTGTTCTAAAAACATTTCTCAGTGTAAAATTCACTTTAAAGTTCAGTGCAAATTAAAGCTTTTTGATGGGATTGAGTTTTGTCCTTTTCTCTCGCATCCTTCATAGTGAAAGCCCTACATCAAATTATAAAGTCACTTCAAATTATAACACTACTAGCTACGAAATGCTTGTTTTATATTTACCTCCTGCATGTTGATATTTCATCATGGTTCTAGGTAGCAGTGCATTTAAAAGACAACATTATACATCAGACTTTTATCAAGCATGGCCAATTATGCGAATTCCTCCAAAATTTATTTTTAAAGAAAAGTAAGATTGATTGCAGAGATTTACCATTTACACAGACAGTGATTTAGGAAGGTATTTCAATTGCTAATGTGCCTAACAAAGATGTGGGATTTATTTGTAAACTTCAGGTCTACAAAATTGAATGTCAACATCAGATAATTATCATGTCCCATCCAAAAATACTAAATTTAATTGAAATACTCTTTGTAGTAAATCAACAGTCAGCATTAGTCTTAATGAAAGTTGATTATGATTATGATGCTGTCTGTATGTAAAAAGTAAGTACCAGTCACACAAGTAACAGATACCTCAAGCAAAAACAATGAGTAATTTCTCATCACTGCTTGGCATGAGAAGTATGACAACAGCATCACATTTGATTGTTGGTACTTAGGGCACGGGTATCAAACTCATTTGGATGAGGGCCACGTTCCATATTTAATTATGGCCCGTTGGCTCAAGCATTCATTCAGGACACCATATTTCCTTCAGCTCCCATTCTCCTTGAGAAGAGACCACAGCCTTCACAATGAACAAATTAACCATTTCTTCAGCAATACCTCATGATGTTCCCTTAGAAAACTGTCGACATCGCTTCTAAACTCCTTCTCCTTTGCCCCATCCTTCATTTTTTTCTTTTCTATTCTGTCCTACCTTTGCATCTCTCCTTTGTTTTCCCTTTCTCCTTCCCTGTTCTAATCTTTTGACATTTCAGACAGGTAGACTCTTGCAATTTCCTGCCTAAGTGTATGCTGCACTGCTGTAAGCCACTTCCTCACTCCTTGTATACTGTTAGACCAGCCTAACTTGGAAATCAAACAACTCAGCTTTGCACTTTTCCCTTCCTCCTTCCCTGTTCTAATCTTTTGACAACATTTCAGACAGGTAGACTCTTGCAATTTCCTGCCTAAGTGTATGCTGCACTGCTGTAAGCCACTTCCTCACTCCTTGTATACTGTTAGACCAGCCTAACTTGGAAATCAAACAACTCAGCTTTGCACAGTGCCTTTCCTGTCTGCATTTGCTAACGTCTCTCAGGTGTTGACATCATGAAGAAGCAGTTTAACGCGTCACAACATGGGAGCAATCACATATCCTATTACCCTGATTACCCCAACAGTCAAATCCTATTTGAGTAGTATCTTTCCTGGCATGTTCTATTTCTTCCAACATTTTGAGTCTCATCTCAAGAAAGAATGCTATTTAAATTGTGAGGGATCACAAACATTTCAGCCAAAAATCAAGATGTTTGCTTCTCAAACGATTTATGGTGATTCATAGGAACTGTTATTTCATTGCTATGCAATCTCATTCTATTTACAGTGTGATTAGTGGGAGATGTCTCCTGTGTCAGGCTAAAAAATACTTTCAAACCATTCACTAAAACTTACATTGTGCAAGACTTGACGTGCAGTTTACAACTCCCAAGAGTTTTCCCTGCACTCGTGTCAGACCACAGGAACTAAGTAAATCCTAACTACATAGTTCAGGCCTGAAGTGGCAAGATAACCAGTTTGCACGTAAGAAGTCTTCTCACAAATATATCTCTCAAGTCAGCTAAAAATCTTCTCTTATATCCATGGCTGGAACAACTAGATTCTAATCTACTGGAAGCAAAAAGTCTTGCAAATTACTTCAGGGACACAGACTGCTGAATTAAGAAAATGTTGGGGCATCATAAGAATGTTTCTGGCTTGCACTGAGTTTTAACATACTGTAATAATAGTCAGACTCAGCTTCTTAAATAATTAGATGATAATATATAAACAAGCAGTAGCACTTTAAGGTATGATAGTTGCATTTATTCTACCATAATAAACACATTAGCCCTTGAAACCAAATGCCAGAAAACAACTGCACTATAATTGGTTTAATATAGATGTTCTAGGAAGCAAGAACATTGTAGGTTTGACTAGAACATGGAAAAAGAAAATGAAAACAATACAGCTATTGAACCGTACGCTCATGTCAGTATAAAAAAAACTTGCAAAGAAAATTTTTCTTTGCCTTCATAGTGGGTTCATTTTCTAAAAATCTGAAGTTATAAACATGGTCTGCGCTGATCACCATGACTTATTAAAATAAATAGTTCTATAGTCTTTGAAAGTCACTCTTTATAAAAGTAGAGAAACCCAGTTTTAAAAATTGCATAACTGTTGGGATCGGAGGCAACCTGTATTTCCATCCTGCCTCCGTGCACAACACGTATCTCACCTGGCAATTCCTCTGTGAGACCTAGGAACTGGGAGCTGCAAATAAGTCTGGGTTGCAATCCATCGTCTTCAGAGTCACACGCTCCTCTCTCCCTTCCCACCACGCTGTGCCAGCATTGGATACTTCTGCCACTCCTGCACCAAGCTCTTACAAGCTCCCTGTGTACTCTACATCCAGCTGTGTTTGATGCACGCTGCTCTTCGTGCTGTGCACCATAAACAAAGAATCTGCCCCTAATCCAAATAGTTTAATCTCCCTGTAGGAACAAAACACAACAGAAAGACAATTATTTAAACAAGCAGTGCTAACACATGTGTCTCAAAGATTACTGTCTCCTGGGGATAACCAAGGCAGCCTTAGTTTTCCAAGAGAGCAGAAGTGTCTGCACATCTAGGTCAGCTCCCACTGGGACTCCCTCTTGTGGGGCAAGAAATTCCTCTCAACTATCTCCTTCAAGAGAGGGACCAACTCCTTTCATAGCCATGACTACTCAGGCTTTTCTCCTTCTCAGCCAAAGAAGTGGGATAAATTCAACAGGAAGTCAGTCTAGAACCTCAATGCTTCTCTCCGTTCCACAACAAGCGTTTGCCATCTCAAGCATACATTTTCCCTCCCATTCTGTCTCTCAAGAAATCACCTTTAAGTCAACTCATGTATTCATACAGGCAATGATCATTACCAAGGTCAACACGCAGTATTTCCTGATTATTATCTAACCAGCACCACAAGTGGCCCAGAACCATTCCTGTTCCTTATGTCTGCACTGAAAAAGGGTCAATCCCCAAACTTTCTTCTTTCATAAAATGAGATAACACAACTGAAAAGCATGACAGGCTCTATGTTCCAGATGATGTATTTTAAATAAGAACAGCAAGCACAGGAAAGCTAACAAAAAGTCATTTTCTCAGAATAAAAATTTGTTCCGTGTCTAAACCACCGAGGAAGCTCCAAAACAAATAGATGGTGATGCAATACCATGGGTGCTTTGTAACTATATAAAAGTGCTCTGATTTGATAACAGCATCGTCCCCATCTCACTTTTCTTTCTCCCCAAAACTTTAGTATCTGTGATATCTGACTTCCTTTCAGCCTGTGTATCACCTTCCTGAATTACATGTGTATACTCTAGCACATTAGGGAAAAAAACTTAATTTGATTTCTGCTTGCCCATAAGCTATTTACAGGTGAGTTTTAATGACAGACAGAGAAGTAAGAATTTGCTGGAGGGTTTGAGTTTCCAGCTCCGCTTGACTTCCAGGTAGTTCCTAACTCCTTTGAAATTCACAGCATAGTTACCATTTCAAGCAGTGTTTCTAATATTCTTTAAAGAAAAGTAATCATATAAAAATACTCAAAACTAAAGCAAGTCTGTTTCGAGCAATTTATGCTACTCTCAAAAAATGCAAACTCAGTGAAAATATGAATAATTGAATAGGACTGTGTTTCCTAAAGTCTTGTGGAATATTTCCTTTGCCTGAGACTCCCCGGGGCCTGTGCTACTGAAAACACTGTCAGTTAAAGCACTTCCATTTCCAGGAGCTGCCTCCGAAGCAGCTGCATATTTATTGCTCTTGTCATCCACCCTGTTCTGAAAGTATCATTTGCTGAGAACTCACCTCCTCAGTGCCATCCATTCGGGATATCTGAAGGACCATGAGGTAATCCATCACAACAGCAAGCAAAGGAGCAACCAATGGCATTAGAACAAGGGGGAACAAAACAAGTATAAACCTTCTCTTCTAAGGATTTCCTTGTAAGGACCACAGAGGAACCAGTCTGAACAGCTCTGCATTTTACAAAATGCAGAAAGCTTCAGCAGCTCCATCACAGCTGTAGCCGAGAGGGAAGGGCTGTTGCAGTCTAGGCTTTAGCACAGTGCACAGAGCTCCACGGCAGACTGGAGCACCGCGATGCAGCACGAGGACTTTAAAACACAGATTCAACCCTTCTATGAAAACAAGCTTTAGGAATATGAATGGATACTTTGGGAGGCCTATGGTACTGTGCCACAGATTGATTTGCCTTCTCACCAGACAGCCGTATAACCTCGGCTCTAACAGGTCTGAAAGCTTCAGGACTCCGGTTGTATCAAATTTTACATTTAGGCTAATATTTATGCTGCATAAACCTTCAACAGGAAACAGTGCCACGGGAAGAAACATGCATATAACTTCAGCTCTCCCCAAACAGCCATACCCCCTTGCTCAGACACAGAGAAATTCACACAGCACCTCAGAAACTCCCAATTGCATCAAAAAGGAACCAAGTCCTTATGCCACTCTGACCAAGGCTGGTTGGGAGGCTCCATATCCACAGTCTTAAGCAACAGGGGCAGGGAACACAAAAATTCCTTTAGCTCCATTGGTGAGAAATATACTGACTGTCAGAAAAAACAAGGGAAGGATTCCACCATGAGATTTCTGAAATTTAGAAGTTAATATGATATGTAAGTATTATATAAGCACAAGTCTGTTTTCCTTTATGGTAGTTCAAGACCTAGTCTCTGGGTTTTATATTTGTCACATAAAATAATGAAGTAAAATATTACTGAGATATTTGCTGTAGTCAGTAGAGCATAGCGCTAACACCGCTAAGGTCGCGGGTTCGATTCCCGTTCGGTCCCCATGTGTTGCCTGATCTAGTCGAGAGGTGGCGTCCCTGGCAACAGGGAGGCTGGATTAAAATGATCTCTAAGGTCCCTTCCAGCTTAGGCCATTCTTGTAGCTTGTATAAAATTAATTTTTATATTGGACTACAGACAATTTCTTCCTATGGCACGAGTGTTTTCTAAAGGTCTGAATTTCCAAAGAAAAAGTAATTCTAGTCTTTTAGATGAGGCTTTTTTTTAAAAAAAAAAAAACTTTTATGCTGTCTCATCTATTTTGGTAATAGATATAATAACTAGGGAGTTGTTTTTTCTAGGTTTCATTTTGCTTTTTTTTAAAAAAGAAATTAACTAATATGTCACAGACTACTTTTAAGAAAGCTGTCAACAAGTATTGATATTGAAGTGGGAGAAGAAGAGATTGTAAGAAAGAAGAATGTGAAAGAATTGTTATTACCTTAGTGTAAGCAGCTATACATAATTACTTAGTCTGACAAATGAAGTATTAAAAAAAAAAGATAGTTATAGCAATAAACACATTTTCTGAAACATAATTCTATGCACCTTAGGCACAACCCTCTCAGACAGAGCATGAATTTAGATTATGGAAATATTACTTACTCCTAAGTACTCTCTAAATGTCTCCAGGAAAACAAAATGTATGCCTCCTGAGCAAAATTGACAGAGCTCTTATTAAATACTATGTGGAAGTAGCTATAAAAAAATCTAGTATGACAGCATGCTGTATATAAAAGATTGTGCACACATTACTATAGGAAGAAAAACAAAGCCAACTGAAGGAGCATTCTAGCATTGCCTGTTTTGTTTTTTTTTCTTTCCCTCCTTTAATGAAAAATTTGGCCTCATTGATCTTACAAACTGCTTAAGCATACACTTAAGTGAATGGCTAACAGACTTCTAGGCTTCGTTGGCTTTCAGACTCATAACAATGGAGCAGAGTGCTGTCAGACCTAAGGAGCTTATAAAAGGCACTTGGCTACCGCTCCCCCTTGCACAAGCAGTTGCAATGCTCCCAGGAAGATATGTCAAATCACATTCTTTGTTTTGCAAGGTCCAGATTAAGCAGAAATCCAACGGGCATCAGGAAATGCTCCTCAAAAAAAAAGGCCAACAGTTTTGTCTACAGTGCTTTATTCTCTGTGAGGCAGCACTTTCCAGGTCCCACTGCCTTCAGAATCTGGCAGGAGCTAGGTACTAAGAGCTGCCTCTCAGCAGAGCACTGCAAGCCTCTTTGTCCTTCAGACTGTTATGAAAAACCTGAGCTTGCCGCCCCCCTCTCCCTGATTTGCAACACAGGAAGCTGATACATATGTACTATGAGCTGCATTTACAGATTATTATGGTTTTCAAGGCAGTAAGAGATCCTTCTACTTGACAAATTAATTATCGCCTTTTTGGTGGTCCTCTTCCTTACTGAAACGCACTGAGAACTTGCTCCTTGGGGCAGGCCACAGAAGGGCAGGCAGGGGGGCCGAGCGGTCGCACTGGTGCTGCTCACCTGCTTTCACCCTGAGAGAAATCTGTAAAGAATGGAAATATAGAAGTTCCCCCTTCTTCACATCAAGTTTAATTACTTTTGCTCTGCTGATCCCTGCCTGGCCCTCAGCATAAAAGTGTCATGTACATACAGTAATCTGGCAAAATACCACAGAGAATTAGCCTGAGTTTGAACAAAGAGCAAGACTTTCCGATCTCTAATCAGGGAGCAGGATCTCTGGTGATACAGGTGAGCCAATCAGAGTTGCTTAAAATACGCAAACTGCGTCGAGCTTACCAGTGAGTCCCTGATGAAGAATTATTCAGAGAAGTTACAAGAAAGAGTTCAGATGCATTCTAGATTATTGCCATCTGTTTGCAACAAATTTATGAACAAAAAGTAAGATTCATGAATAAATTATTCACTACAAGTTATCTCCCCCTTGCTTTTCATTACTTTTGATAAAACTAATACACTTTCATCTATTTCACATTCAAATCCTTTGGACAGATCAGCCGTTTCATTTAATATAGTTTAACTAACCAGTAACAAACATTGAGTAACCAAGCAGTCTTTATGCTGAGAAATCGGTACCTATTGCAGCCTGTATATAAGAACCCAGGTTTCATTTACTTGCTGAGCACAACCAATTCCATCTCCAGAATGCCATCACTGGTAATAGGCATTTAATAGGCTGGGTTTCTCCAGTAAGTTATATCTTTGAAATAAATCTTGCTGACTCTAATGCCTACAGAAACACTAGCTGGGTGTGCTGGGAGACACGTCTAATATCTACATCTCAAAACACCCTTTCCAATTTTGTTGCAAAGAAGCCTTCCTGAACAGTAGCACATACATTGAATCAGTTTATGCATTAAAAAATCTGTGTCTAGCTCCAGTAAGGCAGCCTGGGTTTCTTCCAACTCTAAACTAGCAGAATTAGACACAGAATCCACCTCTGCTACCTGTACTCTTAACACCTATGTGTGTAGTTTTGTTGTTACAAGGAAGTGTACAGCAAGTTTAACCAACCCTAAACCAATATTCATCTACCTATGGGCATAAGCGCCTGAAGTTAAGGGTCAAAGGTTTTGGGCTTCACTGAATAAGCCTTTCCTCACTGTAGCAAAGAATAAAAGATAAAGCTCAGCTTTGCTCAAAACTGCACCTTTGCCCTGGCTGTACGAGCATCTATGGTAAGTGAACAAATGGAAATACTCAGCGTAACAGAGTCCAGGGCCCAGTGGAGTCAGGGGCAAGGAAAGAGGAATCAACATCTGCTCATACTTCATCATGTTGTTGCCATCAAAAATCTCTTAAATTTATCGTCTTGTAAGGTAGTGGGCCTTATTACAAAACCTAATAACGGTTTCATGTGTTTCAAATGTTTGTAAAACACCTGAAACGCACAAATCTCTTATCTTTTACCTACAAACCAAGAATCTATGTATCCATCCAGCATATCTACCTTCAGTAACTCATCAAAAATGAAGTAATTCATAAACACTTAATATCTATGCTTTCCTACTTTTTCAGCTATAGCATCCCATCTAGAGTGAATATTTCAAGTCAGTCAGGCTATAACAAGCAACTGTTTCTCCAGCTGCAATATGCATTAGATGGAATTATTCCACATACATCAATTATTTTGAACAATAGAAACAAAGTTATTACAGAGAGCGCTGTCAAAGTAACATTCTGCTCCATTGTTAAGATAGCATTCAGCAGCACAGCAATTCTACGCTCCCTTCACGATTGCTCTAACGCACATTACACCATCATCCACAAATACAGACTTAAACCAGTATTTGCTTCTATAGCAGCACCCCTGGTGATTCAGGTTTTGATGCCATTGTTGTATTTACTACGTAGAATTTCAGAGGTAACTAATTCTCTCTCATCATGGACAGTAAATATTAGGACTGAAGAACCCTTGGCATAACTCATACATCTGCTCTATTTCACAGTGTTTATCAGTGTTTCATCTGTTCACCCATATGGGCTGCCTCATTTTTATAAAGAATTACTCAATATTAGAGATTCATGCACTGGAACATTCCATACACTCTTGCTTATGATGATTATAATTGGATGTGTCCACCAAATTGATGTTCATGAAACCCTGAACAAATAACCTGCATAGCCCTTCAGTATCTTCAAATTTTAATACATCCTAATTTATGTTGGGAGTGCTAAAACACTAAAATACCAAGGAGTAATTGGTTGACATTTAAAACCCCTATTAAACTAAAATATGTTAACATAAACCTGCGTTAGCAGGGAATAGCCAGTTGTCACCTAGAACAATTTATTCATTGTTCCTCTTGCACTTTCCTCTATTTGTTTTTTCTTTCGTCTGAAACTTCAAGCAACAAATAGATTCACTGTTTGGGAAAACCCTGCCATATTGTTGGCATCTCTGCAAGTGACATTTTTTTTCACCAGCACAACCAGCTGAGTACTTTCATTTCCCAGACATACTTTCAGTACCACAGTTTAACCTTTCTCACCCAAATGATGGTTTGGAAAATTTTTTTGCCTCAGAATATCCATGTAGTCATTGCATGAGTAACAAATGTTGAAACACACCATAGCTGTGTCCCAATCTCGTTCTGACCCCTGGTGACTCTCCTTCTTGCTCAGTGTGAACAGAAAAACATGTCAAACAACAGCTTGAGCCAAGTTACACAAACTCTCAGTCGTCACAGGAATCACAGAGCACTGATATTCACACAGCACTGAAAAATATTTTTCCATGAAACTTTAGCTGTGTAGTCTTAAAAGTCAGAGGCTAGAGGGCTTTCCTCTAAGACCCAACCTGCCAACTCATACACAGGTCTCTGAAGTGCTACCAGCTCTAATCTCATTATTTAACTCTTACCTAGACTGGTAATCATGCCCAATGAGGTGTTTTTGCAATACCTTATAGGGAAATTTAATCTTTGGTGGTTTAAAAAAGAAAGAAAGAAACAAACAAACAAAGAACACATCCAAGAAAACTCCAAAAGTGAACGACAAAACAACCCTCCCTCCTAACAAAAAAAAAATTACATCTTTGACTTTCACAGCTTAGGGGAAAAACTATTTTTCACTTCTGTACCACTACTTCAATTTTTTTTAACTACCACACCACTACAGAGCGTCTCCATCACCACTGAGGAGGAGAAGTGACTTTCTCTCACCATCAACTGCAATGGTTGTGACAAGCCCTAACAGGACCAAAACATCATATTTGGACACTGAATACTTGCCTTGTACAGGTTAATCCGCACATTCTTATGCTTCTCTTCTCCCTCTTTCCTCCAAGTGATTGCCTTCATTCCACCAAATGCTGAAAACTGTTAGACACAGTTCTTAATTATACACTACACAGGGAAGCGATTCCTTTCAGAAAGGGAATTTAGTAGAAAACATTTACAACTTTGGAAATGTTTAGTTGTGCCAGTTGTCACTGTTTTAGCTAGAGCTTGAAAACGTGTAAAACAAATCAGTATTACCATTTTGTCTTACCATGAAAAATAAAACGACAGCCCCCGGGCTCAGCACAAAATTAAATGGCTTCTTCTCCAGCTGACTTTCCATACCAGGAATGCATCTCCTCAAAAATGGAGGAAAATTTTGAATTTTTTTCCCAGGATATTTTATTTGTGGGGTTTTTCTTATACTTGCAGACAAAAATAAATTCACCTCATCGTGATGAACTGCAATTATATGTTTTGAAAATATAGTGAAGAAATCCAGTCTAGGCACATAACCTTTGTAAAAAACAAACAAACAAACTTTTCATAAAATCCTACATGATATTAAATAAAATTAATTCAACCCTCTTTCACCAAAACTCTTCCAGTAATTGAGCTGTGAGTAGCATAACTGAACGATTTTGTCATTAAGCACCAGAAAGTTGTTTCACAAGTGCATCTTGAATCAGGTCTCAAGTAACTGACTCCTTGAGAGAGACAGGAGCGATCGCGCTCCCTGACTTTGGTTCAGTGTATCAAAAACAATACTTGGCAACCAGATCTGCGATCAGGAGGCTTCCCACACCTCTTAAACTTTCACAGCCTGAACATCATCATCATCAAAATTCGCCGCTTCACAAGAATTGGCATTATCACCAGAGGGAATAGTAAAATCATACATAATCTGTGCAGCTAATCTCTGAAATGGGCTGTTTCTAGCAAGTCCTCTCTAGGTCGCATCCTAGATCTCCTAGAGTTCTACTTGTTCCCCAAACTGCGGAAGTAAACATAGCACCGACCCTTTAACTCCTTCTCAGCCAAATCAGCAATTCCAAGTGTCCACAAAATCCTATCTTAGAACTACGACAAAACAACAACTACAAAACATTATTAAAATACATATATTAAGCATATTACAATTATTAATAGTGTGTTTATAATTTCCAAATCCTTTATAGCCATTATATTTAGCATTTTCTATGATCAAAGGAACAAAGATTACAGTCAAGGTTGCTAAATAATAACCTCACAACAGTGATGATAAATTCTATTAATGGGATTCAAATGTTTTCAGGTATAGATGTCAAGAGCTTAGACCTGCATCAAATAAAAAGAATACTCAACTACGGAACGAGCCACTGTAGTGTTGTAACGCGGAACGTTCACCTTGTTTTACAAAGCAATGTTAGTTGAAGGGAAACATAACCAGTTTAATAGAGCAATAAACTTCTTTTTGAAGACATCTACTAAAAGCTAGAGAAGTTTTCTGTAGTTATTTAAAGGATTAAAAAAAAGAAAGAAAGAAGAGATTCATTTTCAAAGGTTCATGCATAATGTCTACTCCTGATTTTCGAAAGCTGCTTTCATAACCAGACAGTTTTCTGATCACATATACTTCCTGTTCTCACAGCAGGATCATGACAGGTACACAAATTAATGTTTTTCACCCAGGAGAAAACACCATACACTCACACCCAACTCAACAGTGCTAATGCCATCCTGTCAGCAGTAGCCTGGTGCTCTTATCTGATGACAGCTGACAGGCAAGAAGAGCCCCACATTGTTAAAAATCAGGAATAACTCCTGGCTTAGTGAAATGGGCTTTTTGTTTCAATTACACAGTACCACTGAAAATATGTGAACAACAGGAAAGTGTCCTGTCGGAGGCATAGCAGGCAGCTAATTATTGGATGAGAGACTGATGGTACCTGTTAAACACCCTGAGAAACTATCATTTTAATTAAAGTTATAGAAACATAAATCCCTTCTTTGAATTCTAAGGGGAAAAAAAATTGTTTAGGTGTTTCTTGTGTGTTTTTTCCATTGGTTGGATTGGAGTGTTTTGGGGGGGAGAAGGGGAAGTTGACATTCTCCTCAGTGCTTAACATAGCCAGAAATCCACCGCTTCCCATATTGGTGAGCTCCTAGGCTGGGTAATGAGCATATTGATGAGTTTTGTCAGCCTGACAGGGAATCACTGTGGTTTAAAGTTGCAAAAGGAGCAGCTGGTAGCCACTCCACAGCAGGGAATTCATCTGTGTGTTACCCACAGCATCGCATCCCTCTGGTGAGCACAAGCTCCAAACAAACAGTACATCAAAGACTTTAGGGAGGCTGAAGGTAATTTGTGCTGCTTCATACTCTCAGTCATAAGCCTCCAGCAATTATTTTTGTGGAAAAGAATACAAGTTTCATAGTAATTAGGCAGTTAGGCTTAGAAATTTAAGTATAGGGAAAAAAACCAAAGGAATCAACCAACCCCTGACCATAATTTTTTAATTAAATATGTATATATTTTAACATATATTTTCACAAGAGAATTTAAGTATTCCCTGTGAATACATATATATAAAAGTGTGTGAGCACATGCATAATAATGTATATATATTTTCACAAGAATCACAGTTTGCGGTATCTTGACAAACCTAAAAGATTTTAAATTTTAATGCTTCATCTCATACTGACGTTTTAGCTTCCTGTAAGAGGTTCTGAACGTGACAGGAATTTCAGCAGTGTAAAATTGCCAAAAGGCTTTTACCTGCCTGGGAAAGAAATAACAGAGCTATTATTGTATAATAAACAATATGTCTGTAACCCAGATAGCTCCGCTGAATGAAATTAATGTCCCAGAGGAATATGATTCAGCATCATTTTTAGATGACATTTGCAATTCTTCTCATCAATGAAATAAATCTTCGGGTTGTTTTTTTTTTCCTTTTTAAGCAAGAGATTTAATTGAATATAATTAAATCACTCTACAGTCAAGAGAGGTTTTAATAGCAAAGTGCTCCTTGATGAGGTTCATAAAATAGTGTTAGCCAAAAGCATCTGTGAAAAGCAGTAGGCAACTGCCCCATCTTTTAGGTACACAAGGCAATTTCCACATCAGCAGGA
>NW_009699565.1:316162-337432 GCF_000703405.1 Apaloderma vittatum
TGGATAACATTCAGGAACAATATGTTGAAAGATTTTTTTTTATTTTTGTTAGTCCAGTTCAGGCAATACAGGCAATTCCTCTCATTAACTTCACTGCGTATAGTTACGAATCCACTAAGAATGGCACCAGTGCTACCACATTTATTCCGACCAGCTACAAGAGAGCCATGCTAACTTGTCTTTTGCCGCTCAGTAATTATCACCAGAAGACTCATATAACTATCATTATCCTAACTTGAGAGCAATTATTTTACACACAAATATCTGTCTCCAGTTTTTAAAGGGGTGATCTAAAAGGTTTGTGCTGCTATGGGCTCATATATGTTAATGTGTGCAGGAGAAGGCTTCAAAGCAGTTGCAAACAGAGCTCTGTTATGGCAAATGTGGAATTTTTATTTTTTGTATTTAGACACAGAAAATTGTAGGAATTCAGGTACTTGAATCTCCCACTACCGGCCCAGATCAAAATTTGAGTGTCTAAATACAATAATAATCAGATCTGCCTTCAGCTCACCTGCAGTGGACTTTGTACTTTCATTACCTGTAGAGGATAAGAGTTTCAAAACCTGTCCCTTTATTTTTTTAAAAGCTTCCTGAAATAACTAGTCCATCAATGTGGGGTTATATAGTAAACATCGACTTACTGTACTTATTTGCTAATATGCTCCCTGATATATGTAGAAACTGTTTTGTTCATACTCCTACAAACATGAATTTTTCCACAAACATTTCACTTCAAAATTATTTATGCAGATCATGTTCTGAAGGGGTTTGTGGTTCCTGCCTTAGTCCATTTCAGAATCACCCCTTACTTTCCAACCCTATGACTGATAGAAAAGGATCCCTTTAATCTCTTCCTAAAAAAATACCAAGTTACACTGTAATGCCATTACTGTTACACAATATTACCACTGCTACAATTGCCTTTCTGATCCGTGCCAGATGGAGAGCTTGCTACTTATTTTGCATCGCGTCAGACTGGATGCTGACTTTTGCACATTCAGTTGTGGTGGTTTTGGTTTGGTTTTTTTGTTTAGTTTAAATCAAGAACCATATCCTTGAAAGAAGATTGCGATCTGACCTAGAAAGCAATTTTTTGCTATTGGCCCAGTACTCCTGATTGCAAAAGCAGACCTCTCAGGAGCGTGTTACTCACTCAAAACCATCTCTTGCTTTTGTCCCAAAAGTCTGAAATCCGACGTCGCCAACAGAGAACATCCAAGTGCTGCTTCAATGAATCTTTAGATACTATATATCAAACCAGAAAGCATTTAGTTCATCATTCAGAGCAGAGCAATGAGACTAACTTTACCTTATTTTCCTTGTAGTGCGTAAAAAAGAGAACCTGCAAGCACGAGGAGAAATGATGCAGGCTTGGAGAAAACCGCCTGGTATGAGGACAGTTGCTGCCAATAAATAGCAGTTTAGTGACCTTTGAATACAGAACTGCATGTGATAACCAAGAAGTTTGTCTTTATATGACAAATTGCATTGCGGCAGTGTATTTTCAACTAAATCACAACATGGTCCTTCACCATACATCAGCAAACTCGAGAGAAGGATAATATTTGGGATTCTGTTCAGATCTCCCATCCTGGCTCTGTTTGGATGTACAGTATAACAAGTCTGAAACTACTCATCCATTGTCAGCTTAAGGCTATTTTCCTACAATGCTGTTTTTATGGTGGCACTAAAGTCTCCATGCACTAGCAGCTTCCACTGGTGTTGAAGTTTTTATTATATGTGTGTAATTTTTCACTTATATCAAGTGAAAAACTGCTGATACACTAAATTACTGTAGGTTTAGCACCTGCTAAATTGACATTGGTGTATCTGAAGCAGTTCTGAATCTATAGACTGGGAAAACTGAGAGAAGTAATATGACAAGTTTGATTGATGTAAGAACTAGTCTGATTTCAGCAGTGGTAAACTAATCATAGCTTCCCTGCTCCCTACCCCAAAACGGGATTGTTTTCTAAAACTAATTTCAAATTCCAGTTTTATGACTTGGCTACTAGTACAGAACAACTGTACCGTACTGGTAACAATCAGTTTTGCTCTTTGTTTCCTTTCAATGGACAAGGACCATTTCTTATGGGCCCTTTCCTAAATCTAGCATTAAGAAGTCATTCACATAATTATTTGATTGCTTTTACATGGTCTCACTTGTATCACTTAAATTACTAATTGTTACAACTGTTTCATAACCATACACTTCAACATCTATTTTTGTTAATACTCTCTGAAAAAGGCTGTGGCCTGAATAAGGAAAAGTGAGAGCACTGTGCTTCCATTAATTGAATATTGCTGCCACCAGAATCATAGGGAATTGTTATTATCTCCAAGATCAAATAAGGGGTAATTCAACAGACTATATACAACCAGTGATATTTAGAGATTTAAGGATTACATACGAAAACTCCGTTAACTGTAGTTATGGAAATGTGGAAAACAGAGTGTAAGTTTTCAAAAGTGTTCTTGCAGTCCAAGAATTCAAAATACTTGTTAATTCTAAACTTAAAAATAATCCAATAGCTTTACTTCATGAAGGACACATTGACACTTCAGTTAGAATAAAATCCAAGGAAAGTCCCAAATAATAATATGATCCCCAAATGAAGTGTCCTGGTTTCCCAGCCAACGCACCAAAAAACCCTTATACAAGTATGTAAATATGTTCAAAGATACAAATGAACATGCTAATACTGAACCCGTGCCTTCCAGATGGCAACTAGGCCCCAAGCCGAGAAGATCCAGACTGGACTTGGCAGCCGATGGGAGCACCCAAGCCCAGAGTCCTGATGACAGTCCAAAAAAAACTAGAAAAGGGAACCGTGGAGCAGCCAAACTGCTCCCACCATGGAGGCAGGGGAAGACAACCTGTCCTGACAAACAGTGCTCCCCTGCAGTGTGGAAACAGGAGGTGGGGACACCAGCGGCACAGGCAGAGATGAGGAACTGCCGAGAGCAACCCTTCCCACACAGCAGCCCTAAAGGCCCCAGGGCTCTTCCTAAGGGCCCTTGTACACTGAGCACCGTGGGAAGGAACACTGTGGTTGGTCCATTTGGGTCACCTGACCCATCCTTTCCTCCCCATTGGCACAACCATACATCCGATTTCCACATGTTCCAGGCAACCCCAGAAAACTATTATCCTGGTGCTCTCAAACCAGGATACGAAGTCACACCAAGTTGATTAAGATCAGCTTAATAAGGCTTTGGAATATTTAATTTATTTTTTTTTAAAGCTGAATTTCTTTTAAATGAGGTTAGCAGCACCATAGACAAAGATGCAGGAATGATCCCTAAGTGAAGGGTCCCAAGAGTGAATAATGCTTTACAAACTTGCATCTACAGATACACAACTATTTTAGAGTAAAAGAGCTTAAGATCTACCCAGCAGGGTTTAAAACCTGATGATAGACCATAAAAATACCTTGTGTACAGGACCAGCACGTGCTCCCTTCAAGAGGGCAGCTGGTCTACAGCTGTAGATAGCTTCAAGTAGCACAATTCTTAGAGTACAGTTCAGTCTATGAAGCAGAAGAAAGTTGGTTCAGCCAAGTATTACAGGAAACTTCGACATTTCTGCTCAACTCTGGCCCCCTAGTCCCACCCAAATATTCCTAGATAATTCTGTAGTAAATTATTTAGTATTTAGCACAGGGCCTTTGGAGCAGAGACTTATGATGAGGCTTAGAATGGTAATAAAGCAGGACCCTTGCTTTTTTTTTCTTTTTCTTCAACAATATACTTTCAGATCCTAGAAACTGTTTTGTTACATGAAAACCCTCGGGAGAAGATACTCAAGTAGTTTGTTCATTGAATTATGCAGAATTAAAACAAAAATATTTTAAAAAAAACAACAAACAAAACAAACAACCAGAGAGTACAGTACAGAAAGACCTCATGAACATTTATCCATATCTCGAACAGTGCCTGCTCCAGCCACATTTAACAGAGAGCTCCTGGAAGCTGATATGATCTGCCTGGAGCAGTAAGCGTAATGAGGAAGGTGTTACTAACACCTTTTTACAGCAGAACCATATACAGGGCCAGCGCAGACCCGATTAGAGGAGGACAATGGTGTTAGAACAGCTGGGACACCTTGCCCATGGGCACAGAATACTTAGTTCCCTAAAAATCACAGTGTTTCTCTGGCAGTGTGAAAATATTATCCCTACTTTAATGATCAGAAATGGAAGCAACACCATGTGGAAAGTCTACAGCAAGGCAAAACCACAGAGTACATCAAGGAATTGTGCACATCTCTGCCAAGCAATGAAGTATATCAAAGCATCATCTTTCCTTAGCCTGAGGCTTCAGCTCCGGTGTTGAAACTACTGCTATAACCCACACCATAAGGATTTACACAGATGGACCCCAGTGCCACTCTCTCGCCATAACAAAGACACTAAAACTTCCTCCTGCTCTCCGCTGATGTGGGCATTTCTCTCTGACACAGAGACATAGATCAAATCCTGTAAAACTCATAAGACTAGAGATACCAGGCACCATAGCCACATAACTCTTTATGAGCTGCCAAATCATTATCCTATCTAGCGTTGTTCCAGTGCTGCACCGAGATTAGAATGAAGTTGAGACACATCCGCATTTCGGCATTTTTTGGATTCCTGTTTCTTTAAATCAGAACTGTACAGAATTTTTTTTCTAGCTTTATTAAATAAAATGTACATGCAGGGGAAATAAGAGTACAGATGCATCATTAGAATACACAAATAGCTTCCACAGAGGACTGTGAATCAGGTTTCTTCTGCTGTTATAATTTACAATTACTTACCATATTAGCTCCTAATTGTCTTTTCAGAGTGCACTCAATTACAAAATTAGAATCCTTATCTTCCTGTAACAGCCACCTTCTAGACAGATCCCCACAAAATGTGCGAATTGACTAGATGAATATTCTTCCTTATACTGTTCCTGTTCATCAAAATGTCCTAAATCAAAGCTTAGGCATGCTTTTGTTTTTCCAGTGAAGAAAGCAAACCAGCTGCTTTCTGAAACTGGCTTATTAGCCACTTGCTTATACAAAGACCAGGTGGTGTCATGGATTAATTATTTTTCCCATTTCACAAAATCATAATTCATAGCTTTTTGGGTTTTTTACTGCTAACATTTAGCAGTAAGGCATTCTTATGTAGCACCCTTATATAGCAATCATTTGCTCTGAATGAAGCAGGAAGAAACAAATTTTTTTCTTCAGCCTTTCCTTCTCTCTTTTTGAGAGCAGGTGCAAAGTCTCAATCTTGTTCAGTTTCATTGTTTTGTGGATGTGCCCATCCACCCTGAACAGGCTATACCAATTAGCATAACCAGTTCCTTCTTTGGCTGAAGCATTAATACATATTCCTACCACTCAAACACCATTAACTCACGCTGAGAGCACTGGTAAAGTGAAAACACACCAAATACACATCCCGCTTCTGTATGAGGTGAAGCGTTCCCCCAGCTAATCAGATCAGGTGAAAGCAAAGCCTGCTGCCAAGGCCCAGGGCTGAATGCTTTTCAGCTGTAAACATGTCTCAAATACACTGGATGTATTGTGATCCAGAAAATAAAATCTGAGCACCTTTCAAGTCTGCCAGGATCAAATCTATGTTTCATCCAAAGCAGGAAAGCTTTGACATCCTACAAACTCAAGTCGTAATAGTCTGTGAAAAAGGACAGTTAAATATTAATGACGGTACAAATAACAAGCTTCATCCATTTGCAATGCCAGTTATTTCCCTCCTCCATGCAGTGCAGAATCTATTTGCATTCTCTTCTTAGATGACACCTAAATAAGGCTTGCAACAGCAACTCATAAAACAGAACACAACCAAGTTTTTCATGTCACTACGTTGGCACACGTGAATACTCACAGAAGAGGAGCTGAATGCCGTACACAGTATCACGAGCATGTAAGCGGAGTCTGAACACATCTGCAGATCAGCACAACGTGTCAGTTTTCCTGACACAGGAGCCCCTGTTCCCCGCTTGTCTCCCACACACAGCCCCCAAAGGAGAAGTGGATTAACACTTTAATTTTGAAACTGAGGCTCCAGTCACCTCTGCTTAAACATACACGCAGCATCATCCCAATCTGCACTAGAAGAGACTATTTCTATCTAGGCCAAGTACTCATGGCTGTATGCAAAGAAGGGGAAACAACCACCACAAAGAGCCTGCACTGAAAGTTCCCAAGAGGCAAAAAGCATGTTGTGTCTAGATTTAAGGTTTAATCTCCAAGTAGTATCCATTTATCAACATCTATTTTTGATTGCTTATCTCAGAAGCTTCCCATGGACAAATGGTATTTTGGGAAATACAAGAATGAAGACACACAGATTGTTTATGAGCCAGTTCATAGTCACTGGGAGTCTCTTACACAGCTCCTTGAACAGTGGTCTCAACAGTGAAGAACTGATGAAAAGGTATTTTGGGAATGGGACACATGAATAAGTACATAATTCCATCAGTCTGGCACTGTGTGTTGTGAGAAAGATGAATGGAGCAGCTCACTAGGAAAGTCCAAAATTGTGCATGGGTAACCCTTCATAACAGAGACATTTAATTCACTTTCCAGCCTTTACTTTCCGTGACAGTTTTGTAATTTTCATAATTTCAAGGTAGTTGCATAATGTTGCATACGCTTAAAGTAAGTAAGTGGTTAATCGTTATTCATTCCATTGGTATTCTCAGTGCTAACAGTAACAGTTATTAACCTGTTTGACAATATTGTGGATTCCTTTGGCATTAATGTGATTGTAATATGTAAATCCATAAGAGTTCAATTGTAAACTATCATTATTCAATGTACTTAGCTTCAATACATAATGCTGCGATTTGTGCAGAAGGAAATTACACGCTGACTCATGAGACATAACTTTTCGGAGCTTCATAAGACCAAGTGTGAACAATTTGTACCTATAATTACATTAAAATATGTGAAATACATAATGCAGCTACAACATATTAAAGGAAATACACTACTTAGCCATGTTGCTTAAAGAGAAATGTTTCATATTAAACTAGTCATTTGTAGTAACTACTCATGTAACATACATTTACTTAAAAGCTAGCAGTAGTAAAGGTCTAAAAGTATATTAAAGGGAAAGTTCTGACAATTTGAGTTTTGAACATATTACTTATTAATCTAACAAAAATCCTCAAGGAGTAGTTGCAAAGGAAGTAACTGGCTTCAGGGTACACTGGATGACACCCTGGCAAAAGCCGGGCCTTCTCACAGCCAGCATGCCTTTTGTCAAGTCCAAGGGACATCACAGCTCTGATAAGAACAACAGTTTGAAATCACTCCCAGCCTGAAGTGGAACAAAAACTTCAGTCTCAGGTCTGCGCCCTACTCACCCAAGAACTGAACCAAGTACTTCTATGGGCTTTATAGGAAACTACTGGAAGAAATCAGACAATACAAGGCAACAAAATGTCAATCACATCCAACCAAGATTTCATTCTCTGCTCTCAAAAGCATCAAGTTCAAACAGAGCTCTAAGAAATTATCAGAATTGTAGCTGCACACTTTAAAGGGACTGCTCTTTTAGTTATTCACCATAGTAATTTCAATGATGTTTAACAGAGTTGCTCACATATACATTGGAGGCTTGCAGGTTAGTAGTCAGTAAAAACCTTTGTATCAATGAAGTTCAGATAAGAATCTAAGAAAATATTATTTTTTTTTGCTCCAGATTGTGTAGCGGCATTAAATTGGGCTGAAAATTTCATGAGATGAGGCTTTTACGTTCTGCTCACTTGAGCTAGAATTATTACAAGAACAATTTGTGATTATGAAGACCAGAGCTGTGAACTGAATATTCAGCTTTTTTGGGCACTAGGTTCATTTAAAATTCTAGAACTAGAAGAAATTTGAAAGAAGATATTCTTGAATTTATATGCTGAGTATTTTTAGGGCCAATTCAGGAACCTATGTCAGATGGAAGTTAAATTTGCATGTCAGTACCCAACTTCAGGAAGGTAGAGTTGGATTTCTAAGTCAAATGCTTTCATCATTGATCCAGTAAGGACTGAAGCCTGGTCAGGTTCTTAACAGAAAGAAAAAACAACACCACATCTCCTCAGCTAGTAATGTCCTTTTAGTAATTTTTTCCTCTTCCTAGCAGTCATTCAGTTTCTCATGGTAGTTTTCCAAGCTCTCAGCAGCAATATTACTGAATAAGATGGGGCATACGAACAAAAGGTGCATCTTCTCTGAGAACACAGGCAACACACCTCTACTGTCACCGTGGCTTTAGCACCTTTCTTAGGGAACAATGTACTAACCCCACCAGAAATAAGCTAAGTATTTCTGACCTCTATAATATAAGACAGGACAACACATGAAGGTCAATGGATTATTTTAGAAAGAAATCTATCAGTTTCAATAAGCACTGGACTACAGTCATAGGATTTGAGAGCCCAGATAGTGAAAGCAGTGATTGACACGTACTTCCATACATCTACAGGCATTTGGCTGACTAATAAAACTACAGCTTTGCTCCTTCATTTGAACTATCTTCTGTTCTTTTTCTAAAAAAAAGTGAGAATCCAAGAATATATTCTCCTGATAAGAACACAAGGATTGAAAATAATCTCTACTGAATTTGAAGAGGTGCTGGGCAACTGCACCTCATACCAAAAGTTATCAGATAAGGAGTAAAGCATTTTTTTCCTCAAAAAAAGTCACTTGTGACACAGTTCCCATTTGGAAAAATAGACCAAATTAAAATTGCTGAAATACTAGAGTTTTTTTCTTGCTCAAAATATCTTTTCACTCTGATATGTTAGTGTAGAATTAAAAATTCTTTTAAAAGAGAACAAAAGAACCAAAAACCCCCACAAATTTAAATACTTTAAAAAACCCACCATATCTAGCATGACAGAAAGCTTTCCTCTGAGGTTGTTAATTCAGCTCATGATTTCAGTTTCTCATGGTGGTTTCTCAAGTTCTCAGTGGAAGAAAATACCCTATTTTCAGTAACCTACCACTGCACTAGATCTGAAGCCTCCAAGGCAGGCAGCTGAAAGGTTTGGAGAAAGGAGTTCCTTGAACCACTACTGAGATCCACAAGTGTTTGAGCTGTCATTATTATAACATTACACACTCCAGTAAAGGTTGGGAAAAACCCATGAGAGGCACGGCCCAGGATCGCTGTGCACCACACCGAGGCTCACCCTGCAGTGTTGGAATAACATCACAACTCCTGCTCCTTCTGTGTCCCTGCTGCCATGGTGCACACGTGGACCAACATCCGCATCCTTCAGGGGACAGAAATCCATGCTCCTGTCTCTGTATCCAATCCAGTGATTAAAAGCAAGCAGGGGCTAAGCAATAAAACTACGCAACTATGATAAAATTACGTTCAGTACATCCCTAAATTAATCCAGTGTTTCAGGGTAGCATTATTTGTGCTGCAGCAGCTACTCAGCACCTTTACATCTATCAGTACAATTGTACTAAATGTCAAAACGGACTTTGCCTTTTCTCGGCAATATTCTGCTTTGCTCTGCTCTTTTTTCTTTTAATGACTGCAGGGACCTCAGGTGTTCTTCAACCTTTATAGTCAACAAAGCACCAAACCTACAATTGGCTCAAAATCTCTCTGTTCTGCCTGCAGCTACAGCTGTCCAAGTGAGATTTTTGTCATTTTGGACTCAAGTTTTTCTGAATTATTGATGACAAAGACAGTCATATAATATTTAGTAGATTCAGCTACCTCCAGACTGTGTAAAGTTTCAATCCTTCCTCCTTCATTTGTAGAACACAGACAAACACACACAAGAAAAAATGAGCAGCTTAGTATTTCCTTTGCTTCAAACTGTGTCTATTAGCCAGCACTACTCCAGTCTTACAGAGAGACGATAGAGCTCCACAACACAGCTCCTTTAGGAAATAAATGTGCTGAAGTGTGCTACCTACAGAAATAGAATGGTAAGAAATTCCCTAGAGAAAGTGGAGAGGATGATGCACAGGCTTGTGTATTTCTGCTGATCACCTTTCGAGATCACACTGGTTTTGCTGAAGGATTAGAGGACCACGAGCAGCATTACCCACAACAAAACAAAAAAGGGAAAAATGTTAGTCAACATCCCAGTGAGTTCTCTGCAAACCTGTTAGAATAACTGGAAACAGGGTAAGGCCAAACTGTAGGCTATTCAATGCACACCTGTTTTGCCAAAGGGAATAATCTTCCCCTAGAACTAAAAACACTTCTGGTTTTCACTTCATTAGCCTCATTGGAAGGCTTTTAACACTGACTTCTTCTCCTTTCAAGAAACAGTGCAAAAATGGAGTAACCACAGCTGTTTGAGCCTGGTCTTATTGATGTCAACAGTAAGCCTGGCACTGCACGCTCATGTCAAGAGTTTTACAAAAACAATCAGCCAGTGTTGATGACTGATCACTGTGTAAACCTCAAGAAATGTTAACTTCCATAAGAAGGAGAGAGTAGTGTTTATTTTTCTACCCTATTAGATTGCTCTTTCAACTTTCAGAACTTGGATTCAATGCTTATCTTTCTAGCTTGGCAAAACCTTCCCTTCCAGTTGCCTGGGAGAAGTACATGTCACAAATTATCCCCTTTATTTATTTGTTTAATATTTATCCATTCTTATTGTAAGTATTCTTGAAAAGGGGAAGGGGAAAAAAAAAAAGTCATCACTCTGAGGTTGACAGATTTTTCAGAGTGACCCTGCAGGGCTTGGCAGCACAGACTGTAGCTATCGGGCCCACTAATCATACAGTTCAGCCCAGAACCACTAAACTCAAATCTGCCCCCAGTGTTAGGCCTGCTCAGTTTTTAAAAGGGCTGCATTTAATCATCTGAAATGAGGCAGCAAGCTGTTGTCAGAGATGAGAACCTTCTCTGGTACTGCGAATCCCTAAACTCGCTTTCTACAGCAGCAATGGTGGCCAGAGATCTCTCTCCTACCAAAAGTCTTCTGAAGACAACTCTACTGAAAGGGCATTTGAGCCTTAAAAGGCAAAGGAAATGAACAAGAGAAGAAACATCAAAGACCTGCTCCCAGAAGTCGGAACCTGCTTTTAACAAGAGAAAGACAGAAATAATCATTTGCACCAGATTCGTAGCAAAAGGATGTTTAAGTGTGACTCACCTCTGGCAGCTCCAATCTAACTGCGTTAAAGAAAACAGAAGGGTTTAACATGATGACCCAAAAACAAAGAGTGGGAAAAGTTAAAGGATAAATCAAGTTAATTTGTGTTACAACTCTGTCAGGCTGAATTCAGCAATGACCATATACTTTTGCCAATAAAAGCAAGATCAAGGAAGAGGAAAGAAAGAAGGCTAATATAATTAATCCATTCACACAAATTAAAATTGCTTTACCTGTTCTTCGCTTCACCTAAAAACCAGTTGGACGCACGTCCTTGCTGAAGTAAGGAGAGTCCAGCTGAACTCAGACTGCTTTCCCTATGGTTCAACCATGCATAATACATGTGCTTCTGACAGCTTCTCCCAGTCACAGAACCGCGTGTCCTCATTTATTAGGACACAGAGATTTGAGCTGGGACTGGGAGCCGAAAGCCACAGGGTCTACAGCTAATTACCCTGTTAAAACAGGCCCAAGAGCCCAAAGGAAGATTAACTCCTCTGCTTGAAGTGAAGATCTGCTTGTAATTATCTTCAGTGTTGTTTCCAACTTCACTTGTTCATCTCCCAGTATATTTTCAATTACATCCAAGAAGTACAATAAAACAGCATTTTATTGCTAATCCAAGCACTCCAAGCACAAGAATTGCCAGAATTAGAACTACCCATGCAACTTCAATTTTGCCCCACTGTATATATGCATGGGTTTAATTACATGATCACACGATATTTTAACCACAGGACCCTTGATTAATTTGAATTCTGAACACACTGCTGGAGACTTCAGGGTTGTTTTAAATGAGAAAACCACCAACTTTGTATTTAAATACTAGCTCATCTACAGTTCTGAAAAACAACAAGAATATTTCAACATAATATTAAAGTTCATGTTTCTATCCATTTGGGGGGGTTGTGACTGAAACAAGGTGTTAACCCACCAATGTGAAGGAGTAGTTAGGTAATTCGTTCTGTTCTGCCACAGAACTATAAACTATACAGCATCACTTCATGAAGAACCATTATGTGACAACTTAAGAACTGAACTCTCTTCTTCAACCCACATGATGAAGAATTAGAGAACACCATTTCCTAACGCTATCATTAGAATTGCTGCAACTCGGTGTCAGTGGCTAAGCATGCCATCCACACGTACACCTTATTACTAGACAGCTCTTAGTAGAAAACCTCAAAGTTCCTCAAAGGCTACTGCTCAGGAACCAGAACCTGGAGTTGCTTTGAAGACTACCTCAAAGAGGCATGGAAGTGGGCTGGTCTATGATATTATGCCGAAAAAGCCCTTTAAGCAACTTCCTAACGCTTCTGGTGTGCAAACACTGCACTCTGGTTTCTCACAAGGCATCCATGTCATCCACCGCAGGCACAAGTGAGTTCCCTCTGTGCACACACGCTCAGCCATGCCCCGAGCTGTACTCAGCTGCACAGCTTCCCCACTTAGGGGCATTAGCTCTGGCCAGTCTCCACGCTAAACACATTCCCGTGACCTCCTGTCTGCTCAGAGAACAGTCAGAGATAGCCACCTAGCACAAACTAGGAACGCATACCCATACTGGGCCCACTAGCTTTTGACCACACCACCAAGAAGAGTGAAATCTGCACTACCTCAAAGCCAATAAGCATGAATGCTTGCGAGTTATTCTTGTACGTTTGTACTCCTCAGGAGTTTTTCTTGTACATTTGTAAATGCTGGCAGTGCAAGGTGCTGCTGGTTTGACTGTGTTCAGACAGAGCAGATGGGGGAAGAAGCTATGGAATTCAATTTACACTGCAAACCACAAAGTTGATTTGTCAGCACAGGCTTTTAATGGGTGCTTATAGGTAACCATGATTGGTGTTTTTATTACTCACATCTCTTATATGAGGGCCTGACATTCTACATACATGGAGGATGCACAAATTGGTAGGTTAAACTCTTTATTCCTTACCCAGCCTCTTAAGGGGAAAAGTGCTAGGTTTTGTCTCAGAGCACATTTTAGCATTACGTTACTTGCAGACAAGTGACAACACACTGTATTACATACAGTCCTCAGGAGCCTGTCAGCAACACTCATTCTGACACCAACTAAATGCATGGAAAAAGCTTATTTTCGAAGTTTAGGTTTGTATCAAAACTGCTCGCTCTTCTGGGGTGAGAAGGGCAGAAAAGCACAAGTATGACTCAGAAGATTCCATCTGACTTCCACTCCTCCCCACTGTCCCCTGCCCTCCCAGTGTGCTCCTGGATGATAACAACACCAAGTCAAATGGTGAAAGGAGGAAGGCTTGCTGCAGACTGTGGAACAAGAGCTGGCTGCCTGGGTAGGCTGCTACCTTGCCATTACCTCCTCCTCTCTCATCCCGTTCTCTCACCATGCAACCAACATTCAAGCTTTGGTTGGTGCTGGCTTCAGAAGAGCAGTTTGGCTCCTTTAGGGGATTACAAAGGAAAGGAGAGCAAGGAGTGAGGGAAGGGTTGCACCCAAAGTGCTGAGCTTACTAGAGCAAAAAGTCAGCAAAGCACCGAGGACTGTGGGGACCTCCCACTACAGTGAAAGGGCTTTGAGGTTAATGGACACCTTCACTGAATCTTTAAATGTGAAAGGACTCAGAACAAAGGAGAAAGAGTTGGCAAGACCAGAGACTGCAAAGCCCACTATTGCGTCATGCTGTAGTGACAGAAGCGTCACTCGGGTTGTTTCTATTAAGTAATATATTTTTAAACACTAACCATTCAATGTTTCTTCTCCTTTTCAAACTAGCACATGTGTTCATTGTAGCAGCAAACCCATCCGAACCAAACTGCGTATACATCATCTTTTGTTTTCCATGAGGATGTGGAATAAACACTTGGACGGCTTGTATATAGGACAATAAAAACCCTGAATACAAGTTTCTCATCTAGAGCTAATCAAAATGCCAGCTGGATCATTTACCACTAGCCACAAGAATTTTCTTGTTTAACCGAAAAGGAGTCCACGCTGTTCTTTCTTTTGAATCAAGTCTTAAGCAGATATTTATAACCTGTGATATACTGCCTATGTGCCTGGGAGCTTCTCAGTTTGTTTTACTAGCATTGTTAAATATAGTTTTCTCTGTTCATAAAACATCTAAAATAGACTCTCAGGACTGTAAGTAAAGAGGGTAGAACCTTGTCTTTTCAGCCCACAAACCATTTGTTTGTACTTTATGTGAAGGAACATAAGAAGTTTACAATGACAATAGTGAAATTATACAGGAAATGCAACAAGAAACATCAAGAGCAGCTATTACTAATGATATAGGAATAGAAAGTTTTTCTAAGGTAATATTTACATTGCTTTTATAAAACACAAAAATTACTGTAAAATCGTATTTGTTAAGTATGTAATCTCAAAAAGAAATATTCTAATTGTTAAAAGACACATTGAAAAGGTTGCAATTATGCAGATACAAAAGCCACAAGAGTTCTATATTTAACCTACAGTCAGATGACTTTGAATTCAGTGTTCTAGTTTAGACATAAATTTCATCCCACAATGCTGAAATAAGAGCTCTAAAATTCAGGAGAAAGTAGAAGACCAATCAAAACTGAGATTTCCATTTGGATTCAGTTCAATTATACTGTTCTCGGCACTTTCCTTCCTCCTATTTTTAATTAGCTCCTCTGACACTGTAAATCACACACAATAGCAAGGGTGGTTTTGGTGATTTTTTTCTAAAAAGTCCTCATTAAAAACCTCACCAAGTATGACAAACACACTCTACTGACAACAATTAAATATTCCCAGGGCTATGAACATCCTTCAGTTTTAGAATAACACAACAGACCAATGAGGACTGAAAAGAAAACAAAATAATAAAATATCACAACTTACAGAAGCAAGGCAACAAATTTCTGGGAACTTGTAACTGCTCACCTGTTAAACACCTCAGGCCCATATTCCAACCCTGCAAACAAGGGACTTGAACGAAACCTCCCCTTAATGACAGTTCTCAGAGGAAGCCAGCCAGTTCAAGGCAGCCCTTTGCCGTGATCAATGCAATGCTGTATTTAAAATTAGCTAGTAAAACTACTGCTATAGCCAATTTATATGTTGAGTAATTCCAGGCTAATTAGATTCTGCCACATCTTCTGCTAGAAGCAGTACATCCTACAGCATGTACCTCTGACACGCTACACTGTTAAAATACTAGAAATAGCTGTTCTGTTACTAGAGCACACCACGGTGTGCTCTAAAACCACAGAGTGTAAATGCTGGGGTTGGGGGGTTGCACATTCCATGTAAAAAGTTTGGGTTTACTGCTTGGAACATTTCTGAAGGAAGTTTTCTTTAACGGAGAAAGTACCACCTAAATATAGTATTCAGTCGGTTCAAGCAACCAGTAAAGCTCTTGGCACTGAGAGCAAACAGGTGGGGGAAGAGTAGCAGCATTAGTAAAGGCTTGTAGTGATGACCTATTGATTTCAGCTCACTGTTCCCATTCATGTTAGTGAACATCTGGCTCCGTAGCGTTACTCTACCATTACTGTTCTGTTGCTGGGGTTCAGAGAGATGATTTCAATACTTTGGATTGCACAACAGGCTTTCCGCTATCTGATTATTTTTTAAGACATGATTGAAAACGTCGTAAGACAAAAAATGAATACTTTTTAGACTGGTCGAGCAAGTGCTGATGGGTAATTAAAAGTACAGCTGCATTTAAAACAGCAGCTGATTGGGGAGGGAAGAGAGAGGAGGATAAGCTTTTCCTTCTAAGTGTAGTAACTTCTAGGCTTTAAAAGGCAGAGGCAAAATGAAAGAAAAATCAGAATAACATTCTGTAATTACAAAACTGTAACCTATTATACCCAAGTGAACATCTTTGCTATATTACTCTTATCCAAACGTTGCTTAATTAATTACAGCGCTATAAGACAAATAATATTCAGTTGCACTCTCTTCACACCTAGCATCCAGCAGCCTCAGAAAGCACACAAGGCTCTGATTGAATCAATACAAAGGGTAATGCCATCCTGAGGGAGCTTGATCATGTTATCCATAGGATAAGTGGCTCTGAAGTGGCACGTGACTTTCCCACATTAGTTTACTGGCTGACTTAAAGTCGATGAATAAAATGAATAGTTAAAAAAGAAGCTAGAGGGAACACTTCAGGTGAAACCATGCAGTATCTCATTTCTCACCAAGCAGTGGCTGCTCTGACAAGGTTTATTTTTCTCTTCCCTCCCCCACTGAGCAGCAAAACCAGCGCTTCACCCTGTTTTGAGTCATGCCACTTACTCTCTGTGGCTTTCAGCGAGTAAAGATTTTTGGACGCTAGAATAGGAGAATAATAATTCCGTAATAATTTGAAAGTTAAGGAGCGCTTACTAAAAGAAGAAGTTCAGAGCATTAGTGTAAAAGCTTCCCAGGAACGAATATGCTGCATCTCCAAAGACAGCAAGATTCTCAACCAATAGCCCAGTTCTTCTCCTTTCTTTAGATGAAGACAGGATTGGTATCACAGCCAGCACAGGATACAGAGCTCTGAGTCTCTAATTAAAGAGCTACAACAAACTTGTTTCCACTGTTTTAAGTTACTGGATCTTTCTATATTTCCCCTGTACTGCAATACTGGCAAAGCTGACAGACCAACTCACTAGTTATTTTGTACCTAGAATTAAGTCATCAAATTTACATCACAAAGAATAAATGTGTTTTAAACAGTTTAATTCCTTCCCTCACTCTCTTAAGCAGCAGACAGCATGAGAAGTACCCACTGCAGTTCTTTCAATTGTTTGCAAAGACTGGAAAAGGAAAAACACATAAATCGACTAATTAACAGAGAAACAGCAATATGTGGAATCTGGCCTCCACTGCAACCAATGGGACTTTTGCCAGCTAAATTCACCCGCTGAGTTCAACAATAGTTGTTGGAAAAAATGTGAATAGCTCCATTAGGAGTTTGGAGTGAGAAAACAAAAGTCACTTGGCAGTTGATTACAGGGAAACAGGATGATAGATCAATGAAACAGAGCATATTTACCTGGCATACTAAGTTTTGATACAATAATGCTGCCATCAGTGTGAAAATATAGTAAAAATTAGCTTACCTGCATAGTCTTTACTGTTTCAGAAAACATTTGGTGTCACAGAGTTTAACTGCGGGAGTAAAACCTTTAGCTATATGGTTCATCTTATTTTTTCAGCTTTATATAATGAGCAGAAGGCAAAGAACAGCTACAGATCAAGTTAACTGGTCATCCTCATGGAAGGCTCCATTTCACAACTACGTACCAGGGTACGAGCAAACTCTTCTTTCTCAACCTCAGTGCCTAACCACTCCAAATCATCGAGCCCTCATCACCTTCCTCTTTTCAGGGTAGGGGAATTTTTACAACAACAGCAGCAGCAACTCACCTTTAGCAGACCAGCCACTCCCAGGATCAGCATGAATCTGCTTTCTTTGATCCGAAGTGGCATAGAAGCGGTTTACAGGACAACATACTCCTTTTCTACCCTCACCTCTTGCAAAGCAGATGCTTACAATCCACTCTACTCATCTGACTACATCACAGGTGTTAACAATCTCAAGTTTACTCCATTTTACTTTAGTTCCTCACTGCCAGCAGTAATGGGTAGCTGCTTTCCACTGATATGAAGTAGTTTTCCCACACTAAGACCAGGTCACCTTATCTCAGGCCAATACCTCTTGCCAAACAGCCAGACTCACCTACACCAGCAAAAACTCCCTTCTCTGCAGCTCAGGTGTCTTCTCTACTCCACTGGAGCTTTTTATGCATGATAGCAAACACCTGATTCTCAGTTCCTCCTGCACAAGAGAATAACCCCTGCCTGACCTCCTAAGTTTTAGTTACATGGATCTTCTCATTACATCACACTTCACCAAGAAAAAATTGGACTTCCCTAGAGTATGTTCTGAGGGCTTCAAAACCACCTATCGCTAATTACAGTGATTGCAGCCTCTCCTTATTGCCACCTACTGTGAATCAGGCAACTTCAGCACAGCTGATGACACTACTCTGCTGAATACAAGGAACAGAGGTAGGCTCTGTTCTCAAAAGTCTGGAGATAATCAGAAGCCTGGAAGACTTAAACATGGTTTTTCTCTCCAAAAATACAGCAGAGAATTTATAACATGAACCCTGTTACAACCCAGCCATTCTTTCAGTGGAGCCAATAGCAACATTTTTCTGTAATATATACAAGCAGGCCATGTATAATATGTAATTTATAGCTTACTGTAATAAAACTCTAGTGTTTCAAAGAGACGGTAGGGGACATCCTTTAAGACACCATCACCAGAAAGGAACTGAGTTGAAGACAATCTACAGGCTGCAGTAAGGCAAAAGCCTAGAAACTTTCCAATGTTGTCAGAAAAATGAGGATAGTGCTGATCATTGCAGGATCTGCCACCAGCTGCCAAGGAATGGAAATAAAAGGGGCAAGGACAAAGAGAAAAGGGGAAAGGAATGCAACCTCAGCAATGATGAAGCACCAGCTAGTCTGCTTCACCAAGGGATGACATGGCAGCCCCACCTCTCAGTCCTGTCTCCCAGACATCTCCTAACTGGACTGGGAAAGAAACCTAAAGTACCTGATATGAGAGACAACTTTATCTGATTTCAACAAGGGAAACAGGAGCCAAAGCTGTAACACATTATACCATTTTACAAGCCACCAAAGGGTTCATAATGAAGTTCCTGCATTTGGTGTCATCAACAGTGATGAAATACGAACGTTAACAGTGAAAATGTGCTAATGCCAAGGAAATAGCAACGACAGAATTCAGACACTTGACCCCATTAGTTTGCAAGCTTCATCTTAGTTTTGTCCCAGGATCGTTTCTGAAGAATAATCTATCCAGCTGTAACACAGAATACAAATAGGAAGACCAAGTGGTGAGGTAACACAATATCGCAGATCCACAGACTTTGTTAGACACAAAATCTTTGGAAGGCAATTCAATAGGAATGAAAAGAACCATGATTAATAATTGATTTTTTAATGTTTACTGTTAGACATTTTGTGTTTCTGCAAAAACACCTGGTTTATTTCAATATTCTGCCACTGATGAGCTCCTTCATAAATATTTCTACTATGTAGTATAAAAAATTTAAGCTCTTAATTAAACTGTCATTGATGTTTTATGGCAATAAATGCATTGAAATAAATGACAGCATTTAATAAAATGTGAACATTTTTATAGAGATGATCACTGCTGATGTTCATGGGGTAAAGGATGGCAGCGTCTTCACACTGCTCACAAGAAAGACTTTAATCACTGGCCTCTGAAGATTGTTAGTTAAGAACTAAAACTGTTGATGGAAAAAGAGAAAAGAGAATAGGAGGGAAAAAAGTCTTAAAACCCACAAAATTTTCTTAGCATGTTATTTGTACACTGAAATTACTAAACTGGAAAGAGGGGGACCAGCTGTCAGATAAAGGTATATTTTAGAAGGTATAAGGTAATCTTCTCACAGCAATTCAAAGACATCTCTTAGGAGCAGAAGCAGTAACCCTTGCATAAACTGAAATCAAGATTTCATGTTCATTTAAATACATTCTATTTTTCAAATGTGCATGAGAGCTCTTTTGACTGAAATTGGTTGTAAATAATTTAACGTCATGGATGATAAAGAAAAAAGCAGCTGCAACATACACACATCAGGAAAACATGAAGAGGGACAATTTATGGTCCTGCTTCACTAGGAAAGCTTACTCCGGTTCTTCCAGCAACAAGAGACTTCTTCAATGTTGCACGAACATTGGGAGAGGGACTGCAGCTGCACTGCAGATGACAAGGTGCTGGAATTTTGCAGTTACTTTGCACTCTGAAAATTTTCTAGCCATATTATAACCAAAAAGAGAAAGAACTGTTTCCTTCCCAAGCACTGCTGGGACTATCCATCATAAAGCAGATTAGAAACCTTTAACCTTATGTTCCAGCTAGTCTAAATATTTCCTAAGGCCATTTTATGTTGCTTTCTTTTATTCAATGGCAAGGTAATTAACAGCAAGGACAGGTACACACACGATCATTTTTCTAATTCACATGCTGCCCTAGAGATTGATGCCATAAACACCTCCTGTACAGTACTAAGTGTCTTTGACTCCTGTGGTGACAAGGAGCGTTTAGACTCCGTGAGCGAGGGCAGGGTCTCCCCAGGACCTATCTCCTAGGGACAGCGGTGTGACAGGAGAACGGCTAACACTACTCCCAATCTCCTCTGTATACGTGGTAACTAGCAGCTATTTTCATTACTCTGCCTTATTTGAGGAAGAGGAAAAACAGTGCTTTGAATCCAAAAGAACATACATGAAAGCAAATCAAGTTTCTATTGCAGTCAACCTTGATCCATCAGGAATATCATCCAGACTGTGTGTAGACACCTAATGAATTGGAGCAGCCAGAGGCACTTTGGTTTTGAACGAGACAAATCTCACTGAAACATCCTGAAATATTACAATTGCACAGTGATGCACAGCTCACTCCTTAAATCTTATTTTGGTTCATAATAAGCCAGATTCTCCTTGCGTCCCTGGCTAGTTGACAACTGTGGTGGGCAAGCCAGATAGTAACCCAAGCTCTGCAATCTCTGTTTCATGTACTGGGCAAGTTCTTCCAGCTCTGTAAGGGCAGAGAGTGCTGGATGGGGCAGCAGCTCCATATGACAGCACAGTCTAGACTGAAAATTAACAGTGAGTTTGAACCCAATAAATACGACCATAAATCAACTAGTTTTTTCTAGTAGAAATTGAGGTTAAAGAAATTGAACTCCAATCACATATGCTTTGACCACTCTGTTCCCATAATGCCAAAGGAAAGCACTCCCTTTACATCTTCTCTTTCCCATCAAGACAATTTCTATGTTTTAAACGCAGCATCAGACAATATGTGCAAGCCAATGTCAAAAGGTTGTACTATCTCATCCTATTCCATCCTAAACTCAAGTCATATTTTCAGGACACTTCTGAAGGAGCAAGTGTGTCTTAGGAGACCATGACTGAACATGTTCTGGTAGCAGAACTAATTAATGTGGTTGCTGATCCAGGTGGAATCCCCACAGACTACTGAAAATCTTTTTGCTCTTTCCTAAATGTTTCAGTGAAAATCAAGATTCAAGTAATTCTTTGGGAGCCCATGAATTTACAATGACATAGGGAAA
>NW_009699565.1:337463-353830 GCF_000703405.1 Apaloderma vittatum
ACACTGAGTTAGGACTTAGCATTTCTTATTAACATTCAAAGAATAGTCCTCCTTGTCCGACCTTCACTCGTTCCTGCTGCTTTTTTCCAACATGAATAGTTCTACTTTTGTTTGTTAGGAAAAAGGAAAAAAAAAAAGAAAGTTGAAAAGGCAACTCTCTCCAGTTTTGTTTTTATGTGAAAATCTCTCTCACTAGCTAGTTCCTACTGGCTGCTTTTGCATGGTTCCAGCGTGGTGCACTAATGTCCATCCTTGAAACAAGTTATTTAGATCATTTTAGGATTTAAGCAGGCCTCAGCGGCAGCAGGGTAAAGGTTGAAGTAATCTTCCAAAGCCCTTTTAAACGATTAGATACTCGTTTTCTATTCCTGTTCTGCAAATAACCCCTGCACAGAGTGACAGAAAAACTAGCACATGCTTGGCTGAACTTCTCATTAATAAGGACACTGCTATAGGGATGATCTTGCTCCCTTTCTCTCTCATGCTGAGAGCGAAGGACACCACAACATACATGAAAAGATAAAACACTCCAACACTTCATAAAGCAGAATGTCTTTTTCTGCTAATCAGTAACTGTCACTGGGCTCTGTATCTTTAAGGTTTGCATACAGGACTGGCAGGAGCCTTGCTGTTAAGATACAGACTGAAGACAGAAGGGTTTTCCAGACCCACCACAGACTGCCTTTAAACATTTAATGAGTGTGCTTCAGTTCCCCCATTGCTCAAACAAAGCTTCCCACCTCTTAAACATCTTAGATATCTCAGATTGCAGGACAGGGGTATCTCGCTGTGGGTTTGCACAGTAACAGCCATGACAGGCTTCTGATCACTAAGTACTACCTTCATAAAAATAAGCATGCTGCATGTGCTGCCCACAATTAGGACAGAGAGCTACTCAAGGATTTGTAGTTTCCTATTTGATGTTCATCATAGGACTAGATGTTTGGGCATCTAAATTAAAATCAGATTTTCTAAGAAGAGAAACAGGAAACAACTTCCCTGGCTTTTAATACTCAGTAATGTCACATCCAAAGACAACCAGCAGTACACGTAAGACTGAAATGGCAGCCTGGGCCAGGGGCTGGGAACACAGCTCCATCTGGGGCTTGCTTACTTCTAGTCCTGCGTGACAGCAAGCAACTCAGTTATGAACATTTAACTCCTACAGATTCTAATTATTTAAGGTGCTTACACACCTCATTTTTTCTCTGCCTCAGTTATCTAGGAACCTTCCCAACACGGGGACTGGGGAGAAAAAAATAAGCTAAGGACTGTGAGGGACTCAGATATTCTAAGAATAGGGACTATGCAGCTGCCCATTAAAGAAAAAAAAAGAATTTGGCAGTCCATTAAAACTGGCAACAAAATGCATTATGCGAGAGGAAAAAATAACAGAAAATGGAAGTCATGGAAGTTTATCCTCCACTAGCTGTTATGAAACAGAACAAACGGACCATGCTGTCTTATGTGAGACATTTGCATGAGTTATACTTGGGATTTTGAAATGATGTATTAGGTATTGCAAGTACCTAATAATTCCAGTGTGTAGGAAATATTTTTACTGATTTCTACCATTTTACTTAGTGCTTCACTCTGTTAAGCAGCAGAGGTTGTGTAGGAGTTGGCAATCCCCAAACCATTGTTTACTTTTAATTAAATCCTTCCTTTCCACCTTGTTCAGGACCTGGCAGGATGAGGCCCTCAAAAATGCAAGTGCAGGCCATGCAGTGAGGAAGCAGGATTTATACCAAACAGCAGAGGGGATAAATCAAGTTCATAAAACATGTTATTTCCAGCTGTGATGTTATATATACTGCTTTTGAGAAGCAGCAGGAGCTTTCCTTTCCTCATACAGCTGCTTTCAATATGCAACAAAATGGCTTAAATGCCTAAGAAGGCACTAATGATGTTTTAAGAAACTGCCACAGTAAAGATATTTTTTAAGAGAGGAGACTGGAAGAGGAGTATCAAGCAATAAAGATGTCTCCTTGCTAGGTATGAGAACCTTAGCTGCCAAAATTCTTCTTTGCTGGTCTTATCACCAAATACTCTTCTCAGAGTAACCTGCAGTACTCCAGAACAAATTCATTTCATCTCTGCTACAGATTTTTTCTTCTGGGGAATCTGCTTCCTGAAATAAAAAGGGCAGCATGGCCACAGTGGATGCTAGTCATAGCAGGTGCATGAACAGACTCACGCCATTCAAGCCACACACCTCTTCCAGCAGTGGTGACAGGAACTGCTGTACCTTCAGAGAAGACCACCTTTCCGGTTTTGATGAAGTCAGTTTTGTCTCCTCTTTAGTTTCTACTAGCCGAGCTTGCTGGGGAAAGCATCCTGCTCTAAGGCTGCCTTTTTGTGATGTGTATGTCCTGAAAAGCAGCTGGATCTTCTCGGCTGGCTACTTCTGTGTTACTTGCTCTAGCATTCCTCTCATCCTTTATGCAGAGGTTTCTAGCAAACCAGACCTAGAAAATAGCCTGGACAGCAAGCAGCCCCTTAGCTGGTAGGCTTATTCTAAGATTCTTTTTATGTTTGCAAGTCCTACCACAGAAGAAGACCCAAAAGAGCTGCTTGCAACTTGGAAATCACCAACTTGCTCTCAGAGGAACTTAACAGAGATGAGATAGGGCTGAGCAGCCAAACTCATCCAAGCCTGTCCTCAGACAGTGACAATTTAGAACCAGACCCAGGCAGCCAAAACAAAAGGAACTTCTTGTGCTCCATGCTAGACCAGGAAAGCTGACACAGAAGATCTCAGAGCCACAAGTCCAGGTGCGATATTGTCTAAAATGGTAAGACCTCTCAAGAGCCTGATGAGCTTCTAGATCAGATTTATTATATCTTTGCAATCATCGGCTCTTTTCATCTCAAAATGATTTGTTTAAATAAACAACCAGCATGGCTTCAAGTGTCATTTCACCCATTACATGTGCAGCTCGACAGCTGAAGAGGCAGGAAAGGGAATAACAGAAAACTGATGAGGAGAGAAGAAAATAATAAATAATACCAAAAGAAAGAATGAGCACCCTTAGGGTTATACTAAGCATCCAGCTGAGTGGTCTGTGGGTACAGAAAAGATTATTTACATTGAACCATGAAATTTAAAAGTAATATTATATAAGCCTTCCAGCTTTAATGATTAAAGAGAAAACTAATTACAAGAATTACCCAAATGTTAAATGGTTTGAAAATAACTGAAATATTTCTCTCTCCCTAGTGGGATATTTTGCACGACAAAAAGAACAAGTTTCTGAAAGATGGGGGGGGGGGGGGGGGTTCGTTCATTTTAAAATGCAAATATTTTAATAGGTTTCTTTTAATATATATGATAATGAGCTTATACATGAGACACAAACCACAGGCCAAGTAAGCAGATGTCTTGTCAACAAGGTCTAGAATTTAGAATCATTAGAGCTCTTTTAAGAAACATACTTACTCTGACATAAAACTGAAGCATATTATAATATTTCAAATTCACACTGCTCTGTGTGACATTTTTTCCTCATTAAAATGAAGAATGACACAGCCGGAGAGAGCCCCATCTTTCTTGCTTTGTATTTGTGGTTCAAAAGATGTCTCTGGCAAATTGTCCCAGAGAGACAAAATATTAAGCACCTTGAGTGCTGTTCTGCATGCAATTAATTTAACAGCCTTTGGAAGTTTTTAATGTGTTCTGGTGACCAGTGAAATAATAATTAGTTGCTGCTCATTGTTCCCACCTTGTTCACTCTCTCTTTTCTGCAGCCTGTCAAATCCTGTTTAACTTGGCTTGTTTTTCTAGGTGTCAATTCCTTTACATTGTGCAGCTTTCATGATGAAATTCCTGAACTTCTTGTTCACCCTTAAACTCTGAAAAGTTTGAAAAGCAGAGAATCAGATGGACCTGAGCAAAGCAAACTCAATGAACGATAACCGACACAGTGTTTCTGAGACTACAGCAAGTAAACATATAAGATCATTAAGCAAATGCCATAAAAATTCAGTCCATTTTTTGAGTTAATTACCTATTGGGTTGGGGTTTTGCCAATCCACTGAAATCAGTAGACGGTTTCCTACTGCCCTAGGAGGCTTTCTATCACCTTATATTAAGTTCTCTTTTAAACACACTTCTTTCTTCCTTTGGTGCACACATACCTATGTCCAAAGGCAAATTCCATCCTTTGACTCTTATAAAGTAGTGAAATTAATCCAAAACGCCATCACTCGCACAGACTATGTTCCTCATGACTAAATACTGTTGGGAAGTCTGTAATGTCTTGGGTAAAAGGAGAAAAAAAAAAAAGAAAAAGAAAAAACGTCATGGTTATTTGTCCTAAAATCTCAGGAAAACCATAACTTAAGAGTGTTGTCAACACCACCACTGGTACTAACAGAGGAATTCGCAGTATGAAATAAACTTTCAACGCAGAGACTTTGACACTGAATTTTACAGAAGTAGGGGACACACTTCCAGATCATGCCTTCAGGTTAATGAGCTGTGGTTCGTTTGTTGTGGTTTTATTTTAAGGGTAACTTTAAAAGAAAAGTGTATTCAAAGAACTAAACAGGAACCCTCAGTGCAGAGGTTTGATGTTACACCATGATGATGTTACCACATTCATCCCAAGAGACTCAAGAACATTTCTCTCTGAGACAGAACATATAACCATCCATGTACATAATCAACCAGTAGCCTCAGCAGAGAGCCTGTTATGTTGCTCACAGTGACCTGAATAGTGTTTCAACTCTCTGTGTGTGTATTTGTGTTCACTGACTACTTAGGTATAACCCACTGGAGGTCCAGAGAGCAAGATGTAATATTTCCAAAGCAGAAGATGCTTAACTTACATGATTATACCTTTCCCAAGTTCAATGCATGGGCTGGTAACTCATCACAGTCACAGGATTTAAAGAATTTTGGGTGTTGGAGACTGAAGTCCTCATCAATAACAAAGAGGCAGCAATTCAGATAACGTGAGTTTCACACTTTGCCCCAAATAATTTCATGAATTATCTTTTTTTTCTTGTCACAGGAGCTCTGAATTTCTGTGAAAAGTAACAGGTTTCACGGGCTGGAAAAATTCTTCAGCTACGTAGCATGAATTTTAGCCAACATCACACAGCTACTACAAAAAATATATTTCTACAATCAGTACTAATATATGATCCAGTAAAACACGGAGACATATTCTTATGTTGAGGCATATTAAGTTACAATGAGGTTAGTGAAATTGCTATTTAACTTGAGCAGCAACTCACGCATTTTCTTCTGAGTCACAATCTAATTCACAGTAAGAGAGGTTTCAAGTCCCCTTTGTGCCATTGGAAGAGCACATGCGCAAAACCAAGAATCTCAAATATTTTATTTTAAAGCCACAATCATCATAGCTTTCTGCTTCCATTCCTCTAAACAAGGCCACTGCCTGCCTGTAAGTATCAAACTCTATGCACTCAGAAAAAGATGAAGCACAGTATAAAACATTTCTCAGCACTTTTTGTTTCCCAAAGTCAAGTCACAACTTTTAATGTTTACATGTTTACTTAGCCTTGCTGGGAAATAACCTGGTTTTCAAAAGTTTTATTTCTTCTGTAACTGCAACATGTTCCTGTGAAATTGTTAACAGAGATTCTAAGGTATAATAGAAAAAAGTTTAATTGCTTGGGAATTGTAGTTATTAAGCACAAGAAAAAAGAAATCACTTTCCAATAGCTATTCCCATGGGTAACTTGAGTATGAACTTTTCAATTAGAGGCAGAACTGCAGTTCCACATTTACACAGCAGACACAAGGGTAAGAAGTGAAACGAATTCCTGTACTGGGCTTCCCACAGACTGAAGAAACTAGTTTCATTTTACCACTTCACAACATATCCATTACCAGAACTTCACACAATGAACCCAAAGAGAAGGATAACTACCATCACACTATCCCAGGTTTAAAGCGTGAATTTCTCTCTTTCAGGGGAAAGCTCAGCAGAAAAACACAAAGAATCTACAATCTTGCGGTAAGATTATGAAGTAAAGGGCAGGGCTATACAGAGCTAAGCATTATGTTATGATGGCAACACAGGCCTTTGTCCTTGTCCAAGTGATACCTGTGCCTCTCAACACTGCACCACAGATACAGACAGAAGTTGTATCTACATAGCGTTTCACAGCACTGGGAGCTGTAAAGCTCCACGTAGCCCAGCAGCTTTTTTTTTTTTTTTTACTTTATCTTTACTTTTTGGTGAATGCTTAATGCAGCTTTAAAACATTCAGTTGCAGAATTTGCCACAGATTTTTCTAGAACAAATGAAAACATTGGCACAACTGTAAAACCTAACATGCTTGGGTTTTCCATCATTAGAAAACAGAGGTCAGGTCAGCCACTTCCACAAGAGTGCTTTCTCTGCCCCGTGTGCTTTATGGTCCAGTCAGCGCAGCACTCCCAGCAGGCTCCGCACACACGTGCTATCAAGTCAGGGGGTGCGTGTACTGTGCAAGGAACAGAAGATCTTCAAATCATGATTCCTGCAGGTCAGGTTGAATTGCATTATTTATTATGGTGTAGACAAGTACTGTGTGGTGTCACACACTGGAGGGAAGCCTGGATTGATACAGTCTATTTCTAACAGATGGTGCTTTATTTTCCTGTAGTATTCAATGAACTCTCAACAGTAATAGAGCAATAGTAATGAGGGAAGCATTTCACAGCTCTTACGAAGAGCAAAGCAGTGTTTTCAAGGTACTTTGTGAACACTGTATCCCTTTCCCACTATCCATTTTCCACCTTGATTTGGAAAAGATAACCCCTTGTTTGTCAATTTGAAACACTAAAGCACTTATTTACCCGGCATTAATTCTAACTGCTAGATATGGAACATTTTATTGCTGCAGAGCCCAGCAAATGTGAGATTACATGTGCAGTAAAAGGATACCTGGTTTCTGAAATAGTCCACATCAGTTTGCTTTCATACAGAATAGGTTTTGTCTGTCTCCTTCATGATGCACAGTATTTTACAAAAAATCTCCTGGAAAATGCATAAAAAGTCATTAACCATCAAATGGAATAAAAATTAAATGAATTTCCAACCTAAAATCCTGCAGAGGAGTGACACACCATAAATCCTCATGAACGAGTGACTATCATTTTCTATTCACTGTAATGAAGTTCCTATTAAAAGCACAAGACTTTGCAATCACCACACAGTAAAGGTTGCAGGTCTGCCATAAGTCCATAGAAGGACAAGACTGAGATTTACAAGTAAAAGGAGAAATCAGGCTGAAATTCAGAATCAGATGAGCTTGGTCCCGTTATCAAATAAATGGAAATGAAAAAGCAAGGGCTACATTAGAAAACAAAATTTCCTAGAATCTTTTCCTAAATAATTTTCTCAATTGCTGTGAGGCTCTTGATCTAGTCCCATTGTTCCATTTTGGTGCTCCTCACAACGTATGATGATAATTATGTAGGATTTTCAAAGGAATACAAAAGGAATACAATGTTACAGTAAATGCTGAAATCCACTGCAACTGAAGTCTATTTGTCTCATGCCAGATCTTAAGATCTTTGTCTGGTTTTGACAGACAAGACTCGACTGATTTTGCACAGAGGCACAGCTGCTCCTATGCTCAGAACCACAGAAGACAAGACAAAGGTAGGGCACTATTTAAGGGAAATACAATGCCTTGCCTAAGCTTAGATAAACTTAGGTTATTACAAAAAACTGGATACTCAGGTCTCCTGCATCCTAATCTATTGTTTTAACTGTAAACTCTCTAGCTTGTAAAAATCTGTCAATTATAATCTTTGAAAAACAGAGAAACCTATATTATTTTGTTGTATCTGTATAGAAAAAAGTTATCTATGGACTGTACTGCAAATGAAAATAGGAAATTAGTTCCAAACAGGTTCTAGCGTGGTCTGAAAAGAAAAAACAAACAAACAAATAAATAATAATAAAAAATAAAATAAAAAACAAAGTTCTCTGCTTGCACAGAGCAGCTGAATCTATCATACCCTTCTCTCAATTATACCAAGTCAGTTTATCTCTTATTGCCATAAAAAAAAGTCTCAAGCCTTCATAAAAGCAGATAGTTCTACTCATTTTGTTCATGAACATAAATGAATCATGAAACACAGACATAAAATAGCGCTCCAGAGAAAGGCGTGTATTTGATTTTGTGGGTTCTAACTTAAAAAAATACATTAATACTGAGTAGAAGGAGGGAAGGTGAAAGGAAACCCAGAAAGGGGCAGCCCAGTGAGGCATGTATCAACTTTGCTTGGTAGGAGAGAACCATCGAGCCATTTTCCTTATCAAACCAGTTTTTCAGGGAATCACTGAAAATGGTAGTGAGAGAGAAAAAGCAGGCAATAAGGAATCATCGCAAACAACTGTTTGAGGGTGTTCCCAGGAAGGAACTCCGGTTTGCAAAATCAGTAGTAGCAGGAAAGTGATGATCAATCTACGAGAATGGAGTCCAATATTTTAAGGTTACTGGACATAAGACATTGCATTAGAAAGGAAGCTCTGAGCCACTGTATTTGGCATACAGTAATGCAATAACTGACAAATTGTCTTTCACTGAGGAATTCTGACAACAAAAAGCTGTGTGTGATGAATTAATGGGATATGGCTACCAGTATGACTATCGAGGTTAAGTGTGGAAGAACTAAAGTTTGTTCTTAAATATTTGGTTCTTGTTTTTCAGATGAAAATTGTGTTTAGCTACAAAAAAAAAAGGGGACAAAGTACAATGGAGATATCCTTCAAGAAAATGCTGTCAGCTAAGAATAGCAGAGTCATGAAGAGACATATAAATGGCTCTACTCACTGCTAGTGTCATAATCCAATCTCAAAGATAAATATAGACAGGCGTTCTCTTTTAACGTAGTACTCCAGAAGCACAATGATATTTACTACTCCTAGAGAAAGAATTCTGGTCTTGAGAATATTTACAATGAAAAACTAAAAAAAAAGAAAAGAAATAATAATTCAAGAGAAACTCAAATTTAATTTTAGCACAGGCCATTTTATTTCATTATAAAACTGGATCACAGAGAATGCTAGTACACACTGTCAACAGCCCTGGGATAGATAAAATACAGTTTGGGGCTTTATCTCAGACCACGGTAGGTGAGGATTAGAATCCCTGATGATTACTAGCTTGAGACTTGGTCTTCTGAATTGATTATCCATGATGGAAAGTTTTACACACTTGACTGGACTCTGCCTGGCAAAGGTGCCCCAGAAGTAGAACCCAGCAGTCAGTAAGCTCTCAGGAAATCAAGAAGCCTGCTAACCATGGGCTTCATGGGCTGGTCAGAAAATTTTTGACGTTTGCTTTTGTCAGAACAGAAGGAGCTCCATAAAACATTTTGATTTCCACATGACAGAGAAGGCCCTCAAGGGCATCAAAATGGCTATGAGCCACTAAGTTGTGGCATCCCTGCCTCAAAGAAAAGACAAATTAAGGTCTAGCATGAATCAGGAAAGCAATTTCCAGAAATCAGAAGGACATATTAACAGGATTTACAAGACATTTTTACAGCATTATTAGTAGTGATGAGATACAGTTGTGGTGATTCTTCTCCCATATAGCTGAGAACAAACTGGAGCTGGTGAAGGAATGGTCTATAAGGATTGTGGGAACACAGATCTCGAAAGAAACAACTACGAGCTTAGCTTGTTTAGCTTAGCAGAACGAAGGCTAAGAGAGAATGTAATTGCCTTCTACAAATATTCCCAGGGGAGTAAGCATCATGGAGGCAAAATAACTATTTAAACTAAAAGACAATGCCAGCATAAGAACAAACAAGTATAGAATTCAGGCTGATAATTAAAAAGGAGTGTCTAAAAGGAAGATTTAGAGCAAACAATATCAGCAATTGGAGACAAGCAGTGTGACCTGTGTGAAAAGAAGTTTTTGACCTTTGTTTCAACAAATACTGGATTTTTTAGCCATGTTTCAGTGAGATGTTCATAGCTTAACAAAACTGAAGTGACACTTTTAATGAAAAGCCTTAAAGCTTTAAAAAGGTTTTTCCTCAAACAACTCAGCCAAAACAACTTTGAAACAACTTTTGTTTCCCCCAAGCTGCAGTTTTTGATGAATAAATGATAAAATATGAGGGGAAGGAACAGATATCCCTATGAACCATGCATGTTGGCTTCAGTACAACTGAAAGATCTTTGTTAGTGGGGAATCCTCCAAAAAAACCTATTACAGGCAATAGCCTATCTGAATTCTATGTGCAATACAGAGATAAAAGTAAAAATGAAGTGAGTCAGTTAAAAACAAAATACCTCGTCCATTTACAAAACTTACATAACAGAATAAATTTACAAGCATTTGTTTAATAATGTCCAAAATTCCAGTTGAAAATACGCATTTTATCAGACTTCTGAAGTACCACCTATTTAAATTAAACTTTTTTGTGTATGAGTTGGGTCCTTGGTGAGTGAAAATTCTTTCCTGCATCAAACACTGGCTAACACCCTGACACTCTATTCATCTCTTCCTGTAACACAGTACTGAGTGTGCGCTTTAATGAGAGAGGAGGCCTGCCTTACTTCAGGAGAGTCTGGATCCAGCCCAGCATGCACAACAGTGGTGGCAACACTCTGTTTTACCCTTTGCTAAGAATCCCTAAAAAGGCTACTCCCTCCTCCTATGAACTTTCCACAACATAAATAACTGGCCAAAGTGCAAGTTCTCTGTAGGATGACTTGTAGGGCACATGCCATTATACTTTAACATCTGTCAAACTTTCAGGGAGTTCTTTGCTTTGCATTTATTACTGTTAATACTGGCTTTATTTAATCCTGCAAATGCTTATGCTCCTGTGAAAGCAAATTATGGTGTCACCGGACTAGTACACAGAGTATCACACAAAAGGAAACAAAGCTGGTCAAGCTGGGCTCACTTTTGTTCTTGTGTTTTTGTTTCAATTGTAATTCAGTGAATAAAATATTCTGGGCCACACTGACTAATGCACAAAGAGTATGTTAACAACCTCTCCAATAATGAACAATTCACCTCTCAGTCTCTGCACATGACCTTCATAATCGATCATCTCAGCTCCAGAGAAGCCAACAGCTCACAGCCAGAACCAAAGTTGCAGCAAAGTCCCACGGCAGACAATATGGGATGCGATTGCTTCACAACATACAAGATCAGCCCACACTGTGAAAATTGACATTAATCACCAGTGTGGCACCCCTTCATTCACTACATGAACCTTACCAAACAGTTCTGGCCTCTGGAAAGCTTTAATGGCCTTTTAAGAAAAATGGCTTTGCTTTAAGGTTTATTCCCAGCGTACTGAACCTGAAGAATACATGAGTATTGGACAGGCTGTGCCACGTTTATGTAGATGAGGCTGCTAAACTGCGAACAGGTGTATGGCCCTCAGAGCACTGAACAGAAGGATATAAGTAACAGTTTCAGGGATTTTCATGTTAGCAGTCTGTCTGAAACAAAACAAAACAAAACAAACAAACCAAAACAAAACCAAACCAAAACAAAACAAAAAAGAGAGATCCATAGTTTAAAATTCACCTCTGTCATTTTAAGTAGGTGCATTTGGATCAACCTTTGATATAGGTTGATCTCTTGTGGTCAAGCTAAAGAAGTACAGGAAAGGCAAATTATCTCGCCAACTATTTCCCATGACCAGAAAAAAAAAAAAAAGTACCACTGCATGAATTTGGGCTGTTAACCAAGAAGATAAGAAGAATAAACATGTAAGATGCACAAGCAAGTATTTTCTGGGTGGCATATGAGACAGACCCAGATTTCAGAGGGCTCTGATGCAGAGTTGTTTTGTATTCCAATTGCAAGAGCTGAGTGCCATCCAAAATCCGACTAAGCTGAAAGAGGCAGAAAAACAAAAGCATCTCTTCTGTCCCAGATGAATTCAATTTCGTTAGTTCTGGCAGCTTTTCAAAGATCAGAAAAAAAATATTTGTTTGATCTTTCCCTTCTTCTTACTTAAGGTCAATGATTAAAACAGGATTGGCTCAGTGACTATACCTCCAGTTCATAGATAAACCTACTAAGTACCATTTTGACAGCTGTGGAAAAAAAATAAATAAGATACCAAAATTTTTTACAACAGATTTGCAGAACAGGGAAGATTGTTGCTTTCTCAGGTAGTTAAAAGCCTGGGCCATAAGAGAGAACGGTTCTAATCTCTCTCCAATAGACCTACTTGTTGTCAGCCAGCAGGTCATTCACACTAAAAATTTCAGATTTAGATCACAAGCTTGTCACACTAACCAAAACCAGTCCTCAGAAAATAAAACTATTTGCAGTATAGCTTAGAATCAGTAAGCTTCCTGGGTGCCAGGAATATATGGAAATATGAGAGAGGGGTTCTTCATGCAGTAAGCCACCAGTCTTGTCTAAAAAATTGCGTTTGATATGCCTTGTCCTGCAACTGCTTACGGTGTGATTTTCACAGAGTCCATATGTGCATCAGTCCTTGAAACACCAGGTCTTGCATTCCTCTCTGCATTACTGCTGGGGGGAAAAAAAAAAAAGATAAAAAGCGAAAAAAAGCGCTAAATCCTAAAGAAGATGTATGTTTAGATAGTGAAGCTTGAAGAGAATATTCACCTGCTTCAAACCCTGTAGGTACAATTCTCTAGAAACGCTTAAGCAAAGTGCACTGTGAACTGGGGAAAACATCCTGTTATCAACTTCACAGATTTAAGGATTAGACTGAGTCCTCTGAGACCATTTCAAAAAACAAACCCAACTTTCCCTCTGCTCTTGTAATGGATTCATTCAATTTGGAAAATCTTCCTCAAAGGAAAAATAATCTCCCTTTTAGAGGAAAAGAAAATAATTCATTACAGAGCAGGACACCGATGGGAAATACTGCCCAGGAGGACCTTAGAGCAGCAGTGTTTCATGGGGTTCCTTACAAAGCCTTTCAAGATTTCAGTGGAAAAATATGGTCGCCTGTTCAAATACCAAACGATAATGAGCAATTCACTCGGTCTTATTAGGACATCAAATACTCGTCCCAGAATACCATCACCCTCTGATACAGAACCAATGTCTCTTTAATAAAAGCAGGTTTTCTGGCTGCCTGAATTAAAAGCCCCAAGTTTTGAGCTCCAGTCACAGAGCACACAGTAAAACTGAGAATCTGATGAACAAAGGTATTTCTAAGCCATTTTTATGTCTTTTCACTGTTACTCTGACTGAAAAACAAAACTTCTTCCCCTACGATAAAGTTGGGATAGTTGGAAATATGCCTTAAAACAATGCTGGTTCAATCCATTGAAAGAGTCCGGTATGGAAACCTAACTCAGATATGTGCAATGTGGTGAAAACAAAATGCTGCTCCATGTTCCTCCTTGCAGCCACTACACCCCAACAAAAACATGTTCAGACTCTACCATGACAATACTTGCATATTAGCGTTTTTCTGGATTAAGCCAATTGTAGTTTCTAAGATACAAAACAAAGGAGAAGAGTATGAAAATATGGGACCCTTAGTCTTACAACAAGGGAGAGCTATGCGTGATGGGCGCGTGTGCGTAAATAGACACGTGATCGTTACCGTACTGCAACCTGAACCATCAAACTGTTCTGCAGCCTAGGAAACTTCAGCATCGAGAAGTCTCCTAAACTGTAGTATAGACATTCATTCCTCAAAAAATATATACTTATCATCTCACGTGCTATGAAGCTAAAAATTTAGAATAACATTTACAGATACATATTCATAATTAAATATTAAAAGAGAAACGGTAGTAAAGAGCTTTAAGACAGCAACATTGTTTGCTCAAATTGCTGATGACTACATCAACATTAACTTCAGCCTGCTGAAGCCAATGCTGGAGCATTTTGTTGAATTTTGCTTTAGTGTAAACTGACCAGCCACAAAAGTGCTGATTCTGATTTATTTAATACGATTTCCCTTTTACTGACACAAAATTTGATGTCTGGTTTTAATCTGAACTGACCAGTTCGAAAGGGAAAGACATTTTTAAAACAAGCTGGGAGGTAAATCCAGGGAAATCTAAGGAGAAATGCTCCTTTCTGGCACATCAGTTCTTCACTTCTATTTTTATCAAGCGAACTTTAGGAAGTTTTATGACTGCAAAGAAAGGAGCCAAATTAACTCTATTTTTCCGTTCTTTAAATAATAAAAAATAAAAAACTTCTCCTCCTCACAAAGAAGCATGAAGCAACAGAGAAGAATCCAGCTGATACGCTGTGCATACAATAGAAGTAGCATAAATTACAGAAAACTTGGGCAAAGAAAGTCATGCTTGAGATTTTACAATGAATCAAACCCAAGAGAAATGCCTTGCTATAAACACGCATTTTAAGAATTATAAAGAAGAATTATAAAGAAGAAAGCTCTAACACAGAGTTGAAAGCACTTCATTATAAATATTGTAATAACAAGGCAAACAATTGGAATAACTTGCAGTGCTAACAGCTACTCTTAAAACTTCTTATAAAAAAATCTAGCTATTAGTCCAGTCCTATTTGCATTTAAATGAATGGGAAAATGCTAACAACTTGTTTTAAATCAAAAGTCAGATCAAACACAAATAAAAATAATATAGCATTTATTACCAATGGGCTTAGTGCTTGCTGGGAAAAACCTGCTGTGCTGAATAACATGTTTTAGTTTTGTTTGGCTTTCAGAATAAAGCCTGGTTTTCAAAGTCAGTTATATCTATCACAACATGTTGGATTTATCCCCGTATATTATTTGCACACAGTTTGCTGATGAGACTATATATAAACTTTACAAGCACTTTGAGAATTTCAAATAGGTATGTAAGAAACACGCCATACATAGAACTTCATATTCCTCGCTATTGCAAAGAGTCACTGGAACTTCTGAAAAAATCTTCTGCAGGAGAATAAAATGAGGAAATAGTTCTTTTGATTCCAATAGACATTTTGGTAAATAAAGAAAAATGGGAGAAATTATTTTTTAGAAAAACCATTAGCGACACCAAAGTATTGATTAGGCTGCTATGAGTAAGCTCTTGAGAACTCAAGCTAAAAGAAGTTCTCATAACCAAAAGAAAGTCTGTTATAGCAAAAAGTGTAATGGCATCAATAACTGCTAATGAGCAATTTCAGCAGCTACGTGCAGAAAAATAAATCATCTGTCACTTCCAGAGAGCTGTGGTTCAAGGCTATCTGAAATTGCTAACAAAACCTTGTCCATCAGCTTGCTAATGGAATACTTGGAGATCATCTACTTGGACTTGTGCCACGCATTTGACAGTGTCCCATATGCCATCCTTGTCTCTAAATTGGAAACACATGGATTTGAGGGATGGGCCAATCTGTGGATAAGGAACTGGCTGGATGGTTGCACTCAAAGATTTGTGGTCAACAGCTCAATGTCCCAGTGGGGACCAGTGACGACGGGCATTCCTCAGGGGTCGGTACTGGGACCAGTGCTCTTTAACATCTTCGGCAGCAACACGAACAGTGGGATTGAGTGCACTCTCAGCACGTTTGTGGACACTGCCAAGTTGTGTGGTGTGGTTGACATGCTGGAGGGAAGGGATGCCATCCAGAGGCACCTGGACAGGCTGGAGAGGTGGGCCCATGTGAACCTCAAAGTTCAAGAAAGCCAAATGTGAGGTCCTGCCCCTGGGTTAGGGCAATTCCAAGGACAAACACAGGCTGGGCAGAGAATGGATGAAGAGCTGCCCTATGGAGAAGGACTTCTATGGAGAAGGACTTGGGGCTGTTGGTTGAAAAGAAGCTCAATATAACCCAGCAATGTACATTCGCAGCCCAGAAAGCCAACTGTACCCTGAGCTGTATCAAAACAAGTGTGGCCAGAAGATCAAGGGATGTGATTCTTCCTCCCTACTCCGAAGTGTCCCTGCCCATGGCAAGGGGACTGGAAGCACATGATCTATAATGTCCCTTCTGACTCAAAGCATTCTGCGATTCTATGAGATAATCACAGTGTTCATTAGCCAAAATAGGTCCCATGTTCATTCTAGGTTTTGCAGTCCCTTGCAAACATCACGGCTAAAGTATTAAATCATGTTCACCAGATTAAACAGGAACAGAAACTTTAAAGTCAGCATATGAAAAAGCTACATGGGATGTGACCTAATTAGTGCTTATGTAGGACTGATTTAGATTTAACTTGGTCAAAGATGGAGTCAGCTCGTTTACTTCCAGCTGAAATTTTCTTTGAGCTCATTTCATGTTAATACATTTATATTCTGCTGGCAGGATGTGCAGATAAAGCATTTTTTAATAATATCACCTGTACAAAAGGTAAGACTTGAGAACAATCCTGCACTTTCACACACGCATATCATTTGGCTTTAGTACTGTCTTGCGTTTTTGCTGTGCTTTCCCTCAATTTGAAACAGCCAAAATCCATA
>NW_009699565.1:353861-362242 GCF_000703405.1 Apaloderma vittatum
GAAGAAATGCACTTCGGTAGGTCTTTCTAGTTTAGCTGACTTTCAGCCACCACTATTTCAAGCCTGCTGTTCATATCAGACTGGTCAGTACCTTTTCCTGCAGAATACCTTTTCTGGAAGAATATCTATTCCTTCCAGTCCACAGGAGGCATGTTTGGAAACGCAGAAAGCAACTCAGTCTAAGGTAAGTGTAATTGGTGAGTTTAAGGGAGTGCTGTTGTAAAACTATTTCCCTGTGACCTATTTTTGTAATGAAACTGCTGCCAATAACAGTGAACATGAAACTGAAGAGAGTGGTAGAGAGAGAAAGAGCAGAAGGACAAAGAAAACACTTTAGAAAAACAAATCAAGAAGATATCCTAATTCCAACATACAGTCTCACTGGGTCTTAGCAAGGAATTTTATAGATGTTACCTTGCATATAATTGAGACTTCTACACAGCATTTGAAACAAAGCTCAAGGGTGGAAATATCTCCACAGAGGCAATGTTTTATAACATTTGTACAGAAATATGATTGGCAGAGTCTTCTTGGATCATAAGGCCAATTTTGTACAACTGGTTGCAATCCAGTCTGGAAAAATGCTGATTTTCTAGAGTCGATTTCGTAACATAGCTCACGTATGGAATGTGTTCATACGCAACCATGGTTATAGGGCTCTGCTTCCACTAAGACACCAAGCTGATGCTGAAGGAGCCTGTAGAAACGTTCACCTGAGTCAGTGCTAATAATTACATTTTAAATGTTACAACAGCGGGCTTTCACCAAGATTCAGGAAACATTAAATACTAAAAATCTCCTGCAGGTAGAAAATGAAGCAGCTGCCCCTGCAAGTCACTATAATTTTTGCTCTTCAAGACTTTTGACCCAAGAAAAGCGGATTATTAGTCACTGGAAAACATCCAAGGACATGATAGATCTCATTCTGTTTGGGTTCTGTCAGCTTTTAAAAAATTCTCTGTTCAAACAGTCAGCTTCTATCAATTTAAACAATCTGAAGTACTGACTGTAGATTTGAGAAAACAATGTCATAGCCTCAGAAGAGCTGTTATGTTTGAAACATAGCAAAACAGTAACCTTTTATATAGCTTTGCAAAAGTGAGAGCTAGCATGCATGAAGCATCAGTTTCATTTTCAAATTAGTGCTTCTCACACGTAGTAAAGGTAGTTGAGATCTTTGAGGATATCTGGCAGCGCTTCCAGAAATTGTTCCTGCTGTTTCTAACGCAATGCAAATATAACATAGCAGTTTTCTATTTTTCTCCAGTCTTGAGTGCACGGTAGGATTTATTAGCCTTACTGAAATACTGTAAAAGAATTATATGCCAATTACCATTACATTATTCATAATTTTTTTTAACAGATTGCAACAGGTATACCTTTCCTCAATTCCAAAGCTGCCTACCTTCTGAGTGAAGGAATCTAGCTCATTCCCTGTCTACAAAGAACTCCCTGGCTTGGATTTAATTACAAAATACAGGGGGTGGGAATTTTCTGTGGATTAACACAGGAGAGCCAGAGGGTTGTCTCAGGTCAGTTTAAAACAATGAAGCGCGGCGTTCATGGTGCATGTGCATACCTTATAGTGATGCTCAGCTCTCACCAGAAGTAGAAAGTGGAAATCACAGTGGCATATCTCTGTGAAGGACTAATTTGGAAATATAGAAGTTTGTCCAGCTATTTTAATAATGTTGACAGAAATAAACACTAACAAAACCCAGACACTCTCCAAAAAAGATTCTGTACTTAATCTTCTTTATTCAGAAAATAAAAAAAAATAACAAAATCTAGAGAGCCTTTAACTACTTTTTCCTTTTCTTATTAAGAAAATAAAGGTTAACACAGTAGCCAAACAAAGCTCACATTTCTAAGTATTTCTATTTCCAAAGAGAAAATACAAATATTTATAAAGCAGCAGCCTCAGTAAAAATCCTTATGTTATTTGGAATATTTTAGAAGACTGCATTCTGCAGTATAATTAAGACAGAAAATTAGGGAAAATATATGCAGATAATATTAATGTCCCCTAAAGACATTTTAATTTTTGGCATTGATTACTCTACATTTGTATATCTTTATGTTTTTTCATATTCTATGCAATTTCACTGAGATAAAACTAACTCCCTACCCAATTGATTTTTTAATCAGTTATTAGTATTTGTATATTTTAATCTTTATGCCTCACAGTCTTTAAATGACCATTTAAAAATTGCTGATCAGATGAAGACTACAGAATGACTATAGCGTGTCAAGAAAACTGTCAAATCCCAGATAAAATAATTACTGTTATTCTTTGTAGTTATCACATTCAGAGTATGAAAAGAATCTTTACTCTTCAGTTTACCAGCTATTAGAGCACAGGCTGGGAGATGAACGGTACATGAATCACATCCTGGGTATTGCTGCTGTAGCTGTACTGGCCTTGGCTAAGATCACGTAGATCAAAACCTTGGAGATTAGCCACAAAGTTCTAGAATGAAGACCAGTGGCAAGTTAAGAAAGCAACTGCCAACATCCGTGTCCCACCTACGTACTAAGTGTAACACCAGCTCCACATGAATCAGTGAGATTACCGGTAACTACTGCGATACAAACCACAGGGCTACACTCACATGTCATTTTTGTCTATTTCCATCGCTGGAGTGGAACAAGTACAGATCCTTGGGCAAGCTGATTTTAACCCACAGTTCCAGGTTTTACCCCCCTGAACAAAGTATTCGGTGGTGCTGGAATAAAGGACGGCATCGTTAAGGAGAGACTCCAGTTTCATGCCCCTTCTGCATCCTTGGTTTATCGTATAGCAGGTTGGAGATTGTAGGAGCTTTTCTTCCACTGGATAAATGGAAGCTATTAACAAGGTCCTTGTAGAAGAACATTTAGGAAACATCGTGGGCTCTTCATTAGTGTAAATGTCAATATATAGCACAGCCACTAATACAAAAGAGCCAAAAACTTTTACTAAGAAGGATGGAAGGAAAGGAGAGAATCAATATATTTTTTTTATTTTTGCTTCACTTAATTTAAACACTTTACATCTCTCATTTGTGAAGGGAATACTAAATGAAAAAGCTCAGCATTAAACTCTACACATAGATCACTCAGGTAAACTGCATGCTCATTTACACTTTGTTTCTAAGTTCTTTCCTGAAGGCAGAACTGCACAGATGCCTCTGAACAAGCCATTTGGGAGAAGCCCACACTCAGTCTATCCCATCTATGAAACACACACACACACAGAGTTTCTTCTTTCACCCACAGGGATGTAAATGCAGAGTACCACCAGCAAGGTCAACATGAAAAAGATAATTTTAGTCATACACTGCACAGTTGGGTCCACCTCTCTGATAGTCGGCACTACTGCAGAGTGCAGTCAGGAACCAAGCAGTGCTTGTTAAGATTGACCAAACTCACTCTTTTGCTCCCTCAACAAAGATTATGGATAGCAGAGAACTTTTCATTTCAACCAAAAATACAGTGGCAAAGCTAGCTAGAGAATATAGAGGAAGAAGGAAGATTTAACATCTTCCCACATGCTGAACATTCAAGGGGTCTTATAATTTATGTTGGTCCATTTGTGAGTAATACAGATAATTTTAATAAGTATGTCGTGCCTGTACCACTGAACTTCAATTGCCTTGTCAGTTCTCGATCACTCTATTCCTTAGAGGAAATTGCTTCTGAAATTTTTAACCTTGCAGGTTTCTTTGGGCCAAATTGTAGTCACATCAGTAACGTGACCAGTGTCATTCGTGTCTCCTATAATGGAATTCTCCTGTTTGCAGATGGCTGGCAAAAGTTCACGCAATTAAATGGGAGCTGAGCAGTGCAGAATAACTTTATGAAGGCCCATACCACAAAGAATATATCTCTCCCTAGCAAAAAGCTGTATTGATTTCTCATGGTCAAGATAACCAATGAGTATAGTTAAGTAAAATATTCTTCTTTAAAAGTCATCTATTTTTCTTTATGCTGTATTTTAAATTGTGAGGGAGCGGGGTTTGTATTTATCTAGGAACCATGTATAAAACCTGAAAAATAGGGATATAAATTAAGTACTTTTCCCTAATAAAAATAATATTCATGTAAAACATCCCTTATGTTCCCTTTCACTTGTGTTTCAGTGCAGAGGTCCAGCAAGTTTATTCGTTGATACGAAAACAGAACTAATGCCAAAATATTTATACATCTTATAAATCACAGACTCATCTCATCAGCTAATCATAATGATTATTTTCAGATTGCTTTGACAACAAATTTGACAACAGCACTGAAAAGCTTAAGAAAAAGAAGTATTTTGCACATTCCTTGTTTGCTCAACTTCATTCTTAAAAAAAATAACGAAAAATTTACACTAAGAGCTCTCTCCTCCATCTCTGCCCACATGATACTAGTTTTTCCCCATTTGTTAATAATGCCATCAATGCTTTTAAGCAGTGGACAGTTTAAACACCATAACACACTGAGGAAAGAGAAAGTTGCATTAGGTAGCAGCTGTATTTTGAAGCATTGAAAGGTTACTAGAAAACATGATTCTGTGATTCAAAGAGATATTATCAAAGTTACAGGTCTTAGACTTAAGAAAAAGGATACAGAGAGACATAGCTAAAATAGATTTCCTTAACCTTGAAATTTCCCTCACCAAGACATATGCTGCAGTTTCTCAAAGGGTATTGTTGCCAGCACAGGGAGAACAATGAGTATTAGTTGAATAATCAGGATAGATTATCAAAACATATAAAATCAAAAGTCTGTACCCTACAGCAAGTCATAAAGAAAAGCAGCCATCTGGAGCTCAAGAAATGTTTCTAGCTTTGTCAGTAAGACTTTATAATAAACACACAATATAGGCTGCTAATTAAAAAAGCTACAACTAAGCTTTTTCCCTCTCTCCGGGGATTTTTTTCCCATGCATGCTTTAACATTCAGAATTGTGATCTTCATAAAAAGATCTTTAAGCCTCTGGGGCTACAGGAGACTGACTACAAGGTCTCTGATTTTCCTTATTGACATCCAGTGTCTCAAACAAGTCCAGACTAATAAGCACTAAGTAGTATGTCTTCAGCCCTTGTCCAGTTCTTGTTTTCTTGCTGATTTCAAGACTTCTAACCTAGCCTTATGAAAACTACCAAACACAGAAAATCAACTGTAAATTCCAGCAAGCATGCCTGCAGGCTCCTGAACCACATGTATTTTTTCCTGAGGTTCTTGATATAATTTCTAAGTAATGCATATTAATATAATTTCTAAGTAATGCAACAGCAAAAGCAAAGGATCTTGTTGATACCTATATAAAGGACAGCTAGAGAGAAATGTATTGAAGGGTAAAAAAAAATTAAGAAAAAAACCAAATTCTTCTCCATTTTGATTTAGAAAGGAAGGAAATATGTATGCTTTTCTCATCTGAGTAGGAAATTTTGCTTCTGCTTTTACTGAAGATGCTGAAGTTTTCTGCTTAACTTCTTATCAGGATTATACTTTCAAGAACCCCATAATCCTCCATAATACATGCCTATCGTGTTGCAGTTAGAGCTTTCAATAGAAGCAATGATCTTGACAAAAATGTATACAAAGAATCATACTATTACCTTCGCTCTGCTGATACTATGCTTATGAGCACATAGCATGCTCTTCCGGACAAGCTTCTTTTCATTAATTACCTGACAAATGTTTTTTGCCCTGCACAAAACACCTTCACATTAAGATTTGCTTTCTATTCAGTTTCCTACTCTCCTTTTCAAATATGTGTACCTCCAAGAGTCTCAAAGTTCTCTACTTCTTCAGCTGCAGCAATTTTAAGATAGCTTGTGCTAGAATAACCTATTAGCCAAGCCACAAAGCAGTCACCAGCTAAGCCAAGATCTGAACTCAGAAGGCCCGAATAAGAAACCTTTCTGTGTGTTTAAGCAGCCGGTTCTCCAGCCTGAAAAGGCAATGGAAGACCACAAATCTGTATTTCTAGGCTGATAGGGGCTGGTATTACAGGAATAACAGTTTTTAGAAGTCACTGATTTTAAAAGCCGGGGTTTGTTTGCTTTCTTTTTCAAATACCAAGAGACAGTCTTCATAAACTCAATACAGATGGAAGAGATTTAATCATGGTAGCAAACTGGACTATATTCTTTCTAAATCAGAAAATTCATAGTGTTACTAAAGGCACCTGAGACTTTTTTACTGCTTAGACTCTGTTTACATACACGTGCCTATAGAGGCATGCCTATATATCCCACACACAGCTTGTATTCACGTAGCATTAATCTTGCACGCTGGAACACATCGCAGAGCAGTGTTGCTCTCTCAAGCCATGGTCCAGCGTTGAAAAGGACAAGCAACAGCTAGCTGAGCAGCGTGCAGACCCAGAGATACTTTTGTGCCCTCTTGTACATGCAACAGACAGCATAAAACTGATAGCTGCAGCAGAGAGAGATCTGGGATGCTCCAAGCCATCTTAAAGAAAGCTTGCAGAGCTTTTCCACTCCCTCTACCAAGAGCTCTCAGCAGCAGCCTGCATAGGAATTTTGAAGGGATGGACCCATATTTCCCAGCACACACAAGAGGAGGCATATAATTGTAGTTATAGACATGTATTAATTTAGCTACACGTATTTATAGGTTTTTCTAACCCAGAAGGTGCATCTTCATTCCCTCCTGTCTAATATAGCAGCCCCCTCCACCAGAACAAGGCAGAGCACAAATCGCAGTCCTCCTTGCAGTTCGGTGTGCCAAACATTAGGTGTGATAAGAAGGGCTGTGCACAGAGCTTTCTGCAGCTAAAGGTTCTTCATGATTTGTTCACATTTTCAGTCAGATTCTAGTTTTAAAAAAATCTACTTTGTTTCACATGATGAAAGGTGCCCTACTTACTGAGAAGACAAGTTACTTTTTGCTCTTTTGATTTTCTGCTGGCTAGGATGTACAGATGGTTTTCTGGAGGAAAAAAAAAAAAGAAAAGAAAAAGGACAAAAAAAAAAAAGGACAGATGACACTGAAGTACAGATGAGATTAACAGGGTCACTAGCTTGCACTCCTGGGGTCTGGTTGAAGGATTCTTGCTTCTTAAAGCTGTGAGTAGCGAGAGATGACAGACTCATCACTCAATGAAAAGTGAGTTGTGACTTTGCAGTATGAACTTACTTGGCTGCTTTCCATTGTCTTGGCTCTTCAAGATGTGAAGGCTCATGGGAAAGTGCTACTTTGATGTTTTGCTGAATTTTTCTACGGAACACATTAGACATGAGGCATATCAGATAGAAGTTCAAAGCATCTGGGCTAAATTCACAGTTGGTATTGATGATTTTCTGTACTGCTTCAGGTGACATTTTAAGGAAGTTATTTAATGTGCTAATAACCAATACTTCCTGACTGGGAACAACAGATCTTTTGTAAAAAGATGTAGAACATGGAGTCACACTCAACTTGACAGATACTAGGCTACGATACACACAGACTTATCTAAGGAGAGCTGGGCAGCGTGCTAGCATCTTCATTATGGCAATAAGACAACAGAAGTTGGGCTAACACCACAGAAATGAGGCAAGATCTGCCAAAACATGCATCATGTGTGGTGCAGGACATCCTACATTTGGCATGAGATTGGTCCTTGAACAGAGTAACTGCAATGCAGTACGGTGAAAAAAACCTTTACAAAACTGGCATGGGAAGGAACCATATTCATAGGGGGAAAGAAAAGTTAATCCTGCAGTCTATATTTTTTTTTGTCTTGCATTTTGTCACACTATCTTTGCCAACACAGTATCATGCTTGCCTATTTTCATACCCTATTGAATACCAGCAAAAGGAAAGCAGATCATGTCAAGTGGTTTCTGGTTTGAAAAATAAAGCACAGATTTCCGTTTCCATTTTCCTTTTTGATTCTAGCAAGTTTCTAGGGATGGAGAGAGAAATTCAGGCTTCTTTGAGTTTTTGGTCTTGCAGAGAGCTTCATGGAGTAATGCTACTGTGCCCATGTCAGTCCACATAAACAGATGGAGATCAAAAAAAAAAAAAAGGCAGATTTAATCTTAAATTCACTTTGCATCTTCCATAAACAAACTTGCAGTCTGCTGAGAGAGACAAAACAACCTGCTTTCAAATCCCACCACCCTCTCAGTTCCTGCCTAAGTCCCAATTCCTATGCATCATGACCCAGAAAAGAGCAAGGAAAACTGACTCTCCTTACCTCCAAGAATCTCTTCTGCACTGTTTTTTGCTTTCTTTTGTCCTGTTTAATTGCCAGCCTTTATCACCTGAAGTGTTCGTCAAGATGCAGAGACACAATTAATGGAGTATAGTGGGATGCTGCAGGCAGGGAACCCTAGGGCATTCCCTCCCAAAGACCTACAGACCAGGCTGCCATCCCCACAGGGCTCTCCTCTGCCAACTGT
>NW_009699565.1:362256-372472 GCF_000703405.1 Apaloderma vittatum
CAGCATCCTTTGCTTTGGACACTGGTACTTTGGATGATTAATACAGGAAAGAAGCATCCTGGTTTGGTACCGCTGTTTGCAGCTTGGCTCTTTGCTGTACGCTCCATGCTACATCGCTGCTGCTGTCACAGAAACATGACCTTTGTCCAATGAACACGTTCTCTGTATCTTAACAATTGCCATCTCGCGGGAAAAACCGATGAGTGTCATTTAGTAAATCTAGAACACATTCTCTATATGTTAACAATTGCCATCTCGCAGGAAAAACCGATGAGTGTCATTTAGTAAATCTGGTGATAGATGAGCAAGGAAAGAAGGAATTGGACTGGTCTGAACTTTAATGGCTGCAAAGGGCTAAGAAGATCAGGAGGAGTATGGTCTGTAATTAAATGGAGGAGTATGTTTCACTTTGCTCACTTTGTTGTGAAATAATTCAATGGGATTCCACAGAACTGTCTGTATGAATCCACCAATAAAATGAATGTAAGCATAGATCATAAAGAAGAAGCACAAACCACCCTAAAATAGCCCAAAGAAATATGAATTCAATGACATTAGGAGATGGTATATTAAACACATGAGCAGGCAGCCTGCTGCTGCAGCTTACCAACTAACTCTTACAGTTTGCAAAATTTCACTAAAAGACACATTTCATTTTCTGTGCCACGGGAACACAGGCCTAAAAGAGAACTTAATGTGGGACTCCATGGGCCAGGTTCCGATGACAGTACCAAAGTTAGCCATAAACCTTCCTTTAGCTTATAGATGGATAATCAGAAGCCCCAGAAGAAGATAAAGTAGTAACAGATCTCTTTAAAAACAACAGTGTAACTTGCACTTGGAAGGAAGAAAACTTTCACGAGATTGGTTGATGTTGAAGTCAGAATACAGTGTTTAAGTATTTCTTTGTGTAACTGAAACTTTAGACAGAACTAGTACATCTCTTGAGGATGGGGTGTTATATTTCTTTCTTCATCTGAAAGGTGATTTCATGCTTCAGGAAGTAAAGAAAGTTTGTGCACTGACAATTTAAATGCAGATGCCTCCCATTATGATTGACACCAGAGGTCGTGCAAGTAGAGTTTCATTTCTACTCCCAGTAGATCATGCAGCCAAGCGAATTAACGTCTCTTTAGGAATTAGAAAGTCAAAATTTTGACAGCTGTGGCTTCCCCCCCTTGAAATGAGTTCATTTCAGAAGGCCTCCTTGAGGTCTGATCTGCTCGTCACAATTATCTTTTTTAATAGACAATATGAAAGCCAGTGACACTCAAGGTGTACTGTCATACAAAGGTGAATTTCTTTCTCTGCAAAGGACATAAGTGGCAATGAAAGAAACTATTACATACAGCAAGCAGTAAAACACTCTGTCATAAAGTAGTATTAATTTTATAGAGCTGTCAGAAAACTGTCTCTGTCCCAATCCTAAATGTACATCTCAAAACGAGAGACCTTTTCCAACTTGTATCTGGAAGAAAAATGCTGTTCATGCAGAAGATAAGCAAAGTATATTCCCAACAAGTTGCTTCTGCAATTTGTGCTCTCTTACCAGAGGGAATTTTCCAGTACAATAGAAAAGCTATTGAGCTACAACCCAAATATTGTGACAAATAGTAAAAACTGCAGCTCAGCATTTTCCCCTGCTGTGTATATTCAGAAAGCTGCCTGAATTCTTTGTGAATAAAGGTATAAAAAAATCTAACACGGTATTGGAATATCAATGGAGTAACAATAACTCTGGGGGGTTGTGCCTGATGGCAGGTTGATCTGGCTCTTGTAGCCAAGTCTGTAAAATTTGAAGTAGAATATCTTTACGGTCACTTCTAGCTACACCAAGCCCAGTTGTGTCTCTGCTATATATAAGCCCATATCCAGGGATCTTCTACCACAGCGCACGCAAGTCCCAGTGTGAAGTCCCCACACACGTACACTCCTCTACTGGACAAATGGCTTCATCCACAAACCATTTTTTACAAAAGCCAGAATTCTCAGGAATCACTTGGCTATGCAAAATAGAAAAATTTTTCTCAAGGCACCATGATAAAATCTGATCCTTACACTTAGCCCTTATTGGTTATCCATCTGTATAAATGCACAGCTGTACGAATGCATTGCTTATAATAAGAGATGCCTCATCAGCTCTACGTTAATGACAACAGTTTGGTGCAACTGCTACTCTAGAAAACTAGAATCATGCTCAACACAACTATTTAATTCACCACTTTTCTAAACCAAGTATCTTTGTACCATGTAGGAAAGACTTGCCTTTTCTTCATTATAGCTAATGTTTTAAGTGAGAGTGCAGACAAATCCATCCCATATATAGCTTTCACTTCCCTTTTTATTTGCATATTCACTAACTTCTGTGCATTTGCCAGCCCATGGAATATCACTGATAGGTTTATGAAGTCATCGCTTGTTAAATTATGGCAGTGCATTAGGAAGAAAATATTAAAATTATAATACCATAAACCAAGAAGACTGTAGCGCCTCGGAGAGAGACAGAGAAAGAAGGAATATCAGAAGGAAGTCTAGAAGCAAACACAATAAAAACCAGCATTGAGCCTAGGTGACAATAGAAAAATGACAGCAAATATTATCCAAAAAAATTACAAGAAAAGCATAAGCAATCAAGCTTCACTGCCAAATAGTAACTGAGACGAACTAGAAAATTTCTCTTTTCAGGTTATTGTAGTACTGTCCATCTTCTCTGCAGCATCTAGTCCCTGGCACTATCAGAGACAAAACAGTGGACTTCTGTTTGCCTGAGCTGATCCGGCATTTTGGTGCCTTCTTCCTATAATCCTCATTATTCAGGCAGCTTCTTTCAAAAATATTTATATAACCTTGACCAACATGTGATGCTGATTACAAGTAGAAAGTCCACAGAGAAAAGGAAGAGTTAGAAACAACATTCAAGTGACCAAACACTTAGCCAATACACAATTCACCACCTTACTTGACAGCTTAATTCACAGTCTTGCTTCCTGGCTATCATTGTTCTGGAGCCATGCAATGCAACAAAGAAAACAAGATACTACTCAATTTTGCTAGCTTTGCCCTCTGAAATTTCCAGAACTATATACTGTGCCATAGCAGGCAATTCTGGCTGCTTTCGAAGGTAACTTCTTGATAGCAATGTTCGACGAAACTCTGACAGCAGGAAACCACCACAGCAAATACACATATAACACTCTCCAGTAGAAATTACAAGCATTTAGCACTGCTGACTCACATAACTTCTTAGCTGGTCTAATACATCATCAGCTCCAAAGCATTTTAACAAACAGGATTCAGAGTCTTGCTGCGATGCATTTGGAGTGATCTACCCCAGCTGCGGATCTGATCCTTTTTTGCCTCTTGGACAGTGCCCAGGAGTTCCGGTGGCCTATTTGGGAACTAGCCAAACATTTGTGTTCCTGGATGGAATATAAATAGACAAGGAGGAACACAAAAACATTCTCCTGAAGCCAATTTGGAAATACTTCTTAAGTCACTCTTGAAGCATTGATCGTTGTCCAGCTGACCTAGACCACAGACTTCAGGGTTAACACTTCTCTTGACTTACTGTCATTCTGTCAGAGATAAAAATACCTTCCATTTCAAACTGGCCCTATATATGAGATTTTAGACACAGAGGTCCACTCTTGACCCAGACTTACTTTGGGTTCAGGGACACACATATTTACAGTCAATTTAAATTCTGTGTTGTCTTCTTGCACATACATAGAAATTAAATACATCAGCAAGGAAATAGGTTTGGTAGCGCATCCTCTCCCACTGCCTGGACGTATCTGAACTACATCTAATCAGACCGACCTCATCAAATCTTCAACCTCTTCCACAGGCTGAGCAGTGAGCTTTACACTCAGGGTACTCTGGGAGGTGTCTGTTCCTCCTGCTGGAGATAACCCAGAATACAGAAATCTTCACTCAGGCAGAACACAAACTAATTCTCCAGATTAGTAGATGGCCTGTGCTCCTAGGAGAGAAGAGGCATACGTTCAAGCCTGATAGACAAAAGCAAGAGGTTAAAATCTAAGGCTTGAAGAAATAAATGCTACGACCCCTTAGCTAGAAAGGTGCTCCCCATTACCTTCTCTGACGACTACTGCAAATTTAGTTACAAATAATATATTTATTTCCTGATTACAGTGCTGGCTAGTGTGTAGCCTTGGGATGACCAAAAATCACATTATTCACAAATTTCAAGCAATTTTGTTTGCTTTTCTCTATAATTGTCCACACTTGGTAGGCATCCGTTTTTCAGTGTGATGGGATTCCGCTCAAAGACTAAAGAATTGAACAGAAGAAAAACCCTTCTACTTTTTTAATCCTTGGGTTTTATCTTTTTCTTTCTCTCTAGTAGTCTTTAGGAAAGAACACAGAATAAAGAGGAAAGCAGCAATAGCCACAGGCAACTACGTGTCCCCGTGTTAGTGCAGGGTGGAAGCTGACTGAGGGACTGTGGCAGTTAGATATGGAATAGAACCACCTTTCAAAATCCAGGTCAATTCTTTTGCCCTGAATAGTTTTGTAGTCTGCACTTAGGAAGCTTTTAGCTGAGCATCATCCCTGTTTTGTGCATTTCCAACCTCACATATCCACCATCTGGAGAAGCAATTCTAAGGGTAGAGCTGGGGAATGCCTTCACAAGAAACCAGTCCTTTTGGGTTTTTTATATGACTGAACTGGTGAGAATCTGAAACACTCTTTTATTGCAGCACAGTGAAATCTAGTGACAGATGGTAATAATCATGTAAAAATAAATCTCCTTTATGCAACCAGTTTTTACATTCATTGAACAAATCATTAAGCCTACAATATATTTGTGTGTGTTGAGCATTGCAAAAGCAGCCCTACAGGGCATTTTTCTTAAAAAGCTAATGTTCACTTTACCACTAGATGTAATGGCTAGAGTAAAGTCTCAGCGCTTACAAAGTCAATGACAAAACTCTAATCCTCCATCAGTGAAGACCACGAATTCACCTAAATAAACTATCCAGCACGGATAATCTTAAACTAAAGGTATCTCTTTAAATACCTCAAACTCTGAAGAGATACAGGTCATGAACTAATCATTGTGACTACAGCTGTAAAATGGACCAACACAGACAGAGGGAAACCTATCAAGTTATATACCGTGCATCTCTGCATGACAAGCCTTCCTGCAACATATCCAACTCTACAGCACAAGGAGGGTGGGGAGGAAGTCAAGTGTATTTTGAATTTGTTTACCCAGTCCAGATTAGGAATCAGCAGTCTTCAGTAAAGAATCCTTTTATATGAATTAATGGAATAATCCTAAAGATAGACACGCTTCTCTGGAAACTAGGTCTGGGTAAAATATAGTGCATTTCATCAATCAATCGTAAATGGCTGCAACAAGGGGAATAAAAAAATTTCTTGTTTTGCAGGTAGTAAAACCGGGGCTCAAAAGGCAGTTGCAGGAAAGCAATATGACAAACTTTTCTGACTCCCTCTCTGCTGGGCCAAATGATGCTTAACCATCATATACTCCTAGAAGTGAAGATTCACAACCCTTTGTTTCAGGCAGGACTCTCAGGGACTAAGGCAATCTTCTTTTACACACAATAAAAACAAGTTAACAGAAACAGATTAAAGACGTGGAAGGTAGGGCGTCTAATCAACATACTACTGTAATTAATGTCCTCCTTTCAGTTCCTACAAAATTTCATGGAGGTTATGGAAAGGAACAGAGTTTAGAAAATGCTCCATCTTAAAATACTAGTAATGAAGGTCATTATTACTTCATTATTTAAAAAACGAGTCCGTCACACTGGGTCTTCTTAAGGTAGAAAATTTATGTGATTTGCTACAGAAGGAACACTCAAAGCTGAAAAAAATACTACTATTATTACAACTATTACTTTCCACTGCAAATAATGACAGAGTCTGATATCATGAGGACTTGCCTGATGATTCAGTTCCCTATAAGAACTCCTGCTAAAGTTGTACTTTACTAGCCCCACTCTCAGGAGCAAATACTTGTAACCAAGCACTCTAAAGGTATCATTATGGGTAGCACACGGATCATTGTCATATGAAAGCAATCACTACAAAGCCAAAAGGGGATACTTCAGAGACAAAGCGTAGAATGCCTTTAGACTCCAAGATTTCGGGACAAGGACAATCTCGCTTGTTTCAGTTTTATTTCAAGTTTTGACAAGGAAGTCTGCTGCAGACCTCTGTAGTCACAAGTAAACAGCTTTTGAAGGTAAGCCTCCTTCCTATTAGCCACAAAACTGCTAATCGAGACCACACATATACTGAAATACACTTCAGAAAAACACATTCAGCTGCCACTCATCGTTATCCAAGATGACGGAAATGCTCATTTTCTCATGAATGGGACTTGTAAATTACCCTGATTGCTGACACCACAGTCATTCTTGACAATACTTACAAAAAGCCCAACATACAAAGTCTAAGGTTAATTTCACTTCTTGAATATTATCTGAGTATACCTCAAGATGAAAAACCTGGTAAGACTTCATAAGTATTTTCATTATTCTAGTTTTGTTTCTTACCTTTTTTCATCTCTTTCTGAGTAAATAAATAAATAAATATGAACATTTTCTACAGGATTTTGAGATTTCCCTATGAATTACTGCAAAACATAACAGAATTTGTCAAGGTTCATTTCAGAACCTGGAAACAGAGCCAAGCATAGAAAACAAGGCAGTAGAGAGTAAGTCAAAAGAAGTTCTTCATATTTGCACAGCTACAAACAAGTCTTCAATGTTGTCATGGTTTGAGCTAAACAGAACCAATTCTGTTTAGTGATTTCACTTTTCAGCTCAGTCTCTGTTAAGTTAACATGTTTTTGTAGACAAGCGTCTGCTGCTAGAAGTGATAATGCCAGATGTTTATAGTTACTACCAGGGACTGGTATGCAGAAAGGCTCTTGCTTATACTTGCTCCTATAGTGACCAAGGTCACTGCTGGATCTTGTGTAGCACACTGGGGGTGCCAGGAAATAAAAGGGGTCACAAGGAAGTAAAAGGTTGCACCTGCTGGGAGGAGCAGACACGACAGGTGACCAACAAGCACATTCTGTTCTATACCAATGGCCTGCATCCAAGGAGGAATGTCATACTCAGTGTAAAGCTGAACGATCACGAGGGGTAAGGTTTCTTCTTCAATAACCAGTGTCCAAGGAGGACTCTGTCTGATCTTCCGCCTTTGATCCCGATCCCGAATTCCCAAATCCAGCTCCTGTGTCTGGTTCCCCTGAGCCTGGGACTTCCCCAGTACCCGCCTGCTCTGCAGCACCAGCGGTGATTGCTTTCTGGGGCAGGAAGTCCAGTTCGATATTGCTTTTGTATATATTTGTCTATATTTCATTATTCTTTACTGTTTCATTAGAGCTGGTTTAGTTTTGTTTTCCAACCGTAAGTCCCTCAGCCTCACTCGCTTTCCCTTCCTGTTCAGGGAGGAAGAGGGTTTAGAGAGCATCTGTCAGCATTTAGCAGCTGGCCCAGCCCTAACCCTCAACAAACACTTTGTGCTAAGGACAGATTTGCCTATAGAAACTCAATGTTAGGTTCCAACACAGATGCAGACTGGGAGTTATGTGAAGAAGCATCATTCCCCCAAACGATTCCCGTAGTGCCGACTGGAAAACAACTGCATGCACCATTTTAAGTGTAAAGCCCCTTGCACAAGTGTAAAATGTCATATTTGTGAGCAAGACCATGTTGTCACATCTCTAAAAGTATTAAAAACTCTTTCTCAATGAAAGAGTGAGCACTGACCCTGAGTGAAAAAGAAACAGTCTTTTCCCACAGAGCAGAGCCCAGCAAGAAGGTGGTGAAGCCAACTGAAACACAAAAAGAAAATAAATTCAGCAAAACTGATGAAGCAAAAGCTAGGGTAAAGCAGTTTTTATAACAACAAACAGTGTGGTCTCCTTCATTCCATGAAACTAAAAGCCAATCCCTAATGATATATGCATGTGCAAGCATTTACACACACTTCACATCTTCCTATATATACACATAGCAACGACAGCAACACAAGCAACATGGATCTCAAACCACCAGCAAACACCTAAAGGAAGCATTATCAAATCTTGCGTCAGGGGCAGGTTTCCTTCCATTCCTGAAACCTCTTTCCTTCCTTCCGCTAACGCTGCTGTGCTGTACATCCCTCATTTAATCAGGCAACTGGGCTCAAGTGTATAGTGTAATGTCTCTATGAATGTTCTACAGACATATGAAAAAGAGCAGTTTTCAGGTGAAGAACCCAGCTGAGCAGCCAGGCCACCCTGCACAGCAAGGCTCACCAAGTACTTCTCTTTAGGATCTCCCAGTGAGGTCCTCATGTTCCTCAGCTCTGTGAACAGAACTTCTCAGGAGTCCAAAGGTCAGACCCCTTGAAAGTTTTCACTCAAAGGATGGAATTCAGAGACGTTTTTCTTCTTTAAGTGCTAATTGTTGGGAACATTTACAGCTAGCTCTAAATAAGCACAGAAGGCAAATGGCCTTGCAAGCTTTGTGTTTGTATTTGCACTGCAGAGGAGCAATGAGCAGACTGGCAAGTTTTTCCTAAGTGATCTTGAAACGGAATAACACTGATGCCACATGCATCATGCAGAAGTGGATGGATTGATTAGTGGGTCACACAATTCCGAAGACCCATTATAAAGCTTCCTTTACATAATTAAGCACAAGAAAATGTACTACTCCTGCAAAGTTAACTAGGATCATCTCACTAAAAGATTCACTGTGTACTTCACTGCTAAAGTAAAAGCTATGCAAGTTCCCACTGACTTGGGGCATTGCCCTCGGTTTCCTGGGCACTGTCGGATTCCTTCAAACACATCCTTATATGGCATCAGCCAGCATTGGCTTCCCAGCGCCCTGACTTTGTTCAGTGGGGCCTCTTTGCTTTCTCAAGGATTTGGCAGCAATAGATTTGCTGGTGTGAGCAGGGAGTGCAACTGATTTGTTTTTCTAAGCATTTCCCAGAGATTCAGGGTTAGGTTTTGTGCTTTCTTTCTTGGCAATAGCATCGCTCATCCCAAAAAAAAATATGCAATTGACAAAGAGAAAATATTTCAGTTTGATATAACTTTTTAACCAGAACTGACCATCAAGCCATGAGGAGTCACGTTCAAATTCAGTTACACAGATAGTGTCCTTTCTGTATCAGGTTTGCTAAAACATTCAAGCATTGCCAAGTTTTAAGAAGGGTATGTAGTAGTGCAAGGGACTGAATTATTTAAAGCTTAAAAGAGAGAGCTATTAACCAGCACCTTTCTGACGCCAATAGGTTTAAGGAACCCAGTACACATGAAAGAGTGATACTGCTTGTCACTTCAGCAACATCTTTATGACAGCACAAAAATGGATTTCACATTTCCTTATCTTCCTGAAAGCTAGTCAGAGGTAGACTAAATAAGTATTAACGTTTTCAAAGATAATTCCTTCAGAAACACAGTCTGTATTTATAAAGAATTCATCTAGCTATAAAACTGCACAAATAAGGAATCAACTGCATTTCACTCAACTGTCTTTTAACAATCTCAAAGTACAACCTGAAAAAAAATTACATGGGTACAACCTCACATTTAAAGTGACTAATCTGACCTCTGTTAGCTAACAAGATTTGGAGGGATTTAAAAGATTTTCTGTATTTTAGAAGATCTGTCTATGTCAATGCTGAGAGTTGGCTTCTGTGTTTTGCTTTTATTTCTGAATCAGCTTCTTTTTAACTTTTCGTATATCAACGTGTTTCAGTTTCTCATCACCTCCTAATCAGATTGCTATCTTATCACCTGATACAGAAATAAAAATACCAGAAGAAATCAACAGTCAGAGTAAAGGGTCAGGTAGGGGTCAGCCCTGGATAACTGATATGTCTGTCTTACTCATATCATGGCATGAGATCATCTCCAAGCAATGAATCTCAAAAGTCACAAAATGGACTCATAAAGGAAAAAGGACTTAACTCAGCTGAGCAAGCTGCATTAATTGTTTTAATAACTACAGCTGGCTAAAGTTTGCAGTTACCCATCACTATTTTGAATTTCAAGGAAAAAAGGCCAAATAAATTGCTTTGATGCTTTTGAATAACATTCTATTTTTCTACAGAGTAAGATATTTAAATCACAGCTGCTTTTTTTTTTACTTTCTTGTAACAAATCAAGTGCAAAGATACACATGGCCAGAGTCTGTATCAGTCACTCTTT
>NW_009699565.1:372503-414662 GCF_000703405.1 Apaloderma vittatum
TTTTATGCAAGTTTAATTGCCTTCAAGTGAATCACTTCCCGTGGTCAGGGAGCATACAAAGGATACTCCTAAGGTTTCACCCTTCCATCAGCATCTATTTTCGTGAAGCATGTATGAACATGAACACCTCCATCAAACGTGGCTGAAATCAGTTCCTAGGTTCAAAAGTTATGAGACAAAGTGTTTGTCTCTCACATACACACTCAGAACGTTACTGTAATCTCATTTCCTTAAGGATACTCCAGAGACTGAACTTACAATAACACTGCATGTATAACACCTGCGTACATCAGCCACAGGAGACTCTGAGTCTTGATGGGGGTTTCCTGTAGCACTGTTGAAAGAGGGTTTTTTTTCCCAAATACAGTTGTACCGAAAACACTGCTGCAAGAAGACAACTTCCTAAGGGACTGAATTTAACTGTAGTAGCAACACCCTCGTGAGAGAGCAAGCTGAATACTGTCTCACAAGTTGCTTCACTGACTCGTTTCCAGGATGTACTTTCAATCTAGTTTTGGGGTCTTTGCTGAAGGAGAAAGCTCTTTTCAACAGAAGGAAGATAAATATAACCCCATCTCTCTGCTTTCCTGCTCTGCTTCACAAGTGACAACAAAACACAGCAGCCACAGCCCCTCACTGTGTTATGTGTATTTTTACGGAACAACATCACTGCAAACTGTAGATACACAGCACTGAATCAGTATCTCCTCCTTCTCTTTTTAAATATTTTGTCTCACATTTGCACACATAATTACACCATCCACTTTACCAGATGTTTTGCTCCTGTAAACCGTGAGCGTTCTTGTTGATCGGCAGGAGAACAAGGGACAGAGCATCCCCACTGTGACACAGCGGGATCAGGTTCAGAGTGAAATCACGTTTGCCCGTTATCCTCCGCTCCCTCCTGTGCTATGATGCATGCGATCATTTCCACAATGCAAAAGGCACTTCTCCCTGCATGGAAATCAATTAGATTGTAGGACTTTACAGACCTGTGCTGGATAACTTAAACTTTTCACAGTTTTTTACTCCAGAAGCATGAGCCAAGTGAAAATTTCCTTCTGTTCCCCTTCTACTTAACCCTTTTCATGTGATTTCAGTGTCTGCCTGCACACAGATGTGCCAATTTCCAGCTGAAGAAACTTCAGCTCAAGACTGCTCACGCTGCCAGAGGCTCAGTATGTGACATTAGTAACTTTGACATTTGAAAGCTTGCATTTCTGTCTTTCAATATGATTTTTTTTCACAAAATTGTTAATTATAGCCAAAAAAAGAACAACTCAAGACTTAACAATAAAATCTTGGAATGGAAACAAAACATTCAGTTGAGCAGAAGCAATCGCTTGATTGCTATTTTCAGTTTAAGAACAACAACAAAACCTCCAGGCTGTTTTTTTTTTTGTCCTGTGTACATACAAATTTTTTTTTTAGGATGCCAGTATTTTTCCCAGAACATGTAAATGGTTTCCCATCCCCCCTGAAACACCACCTCTCCTGTATATTTAAAGTAAGCAGGTGCATAAAGCTCACTGATTCCCCCATGATCTGAGCACTAGTAGAATGCCTTGATGAAATGCATCCAAAATGTTTTTTTATAAGAATCCTGTGATTATGGGGTACATCGGCTAAATCACTACGAAATGACTGTTGAACAAGCGAGCTACCAGCTTTACAAAGGAAAAAAAAAGAGGTCAGTGTAATTTCCAGAGGTCTTTCATAAGCTGCAGTTGATTATCTGTTATTGGATTCTAGTTACTTCCAGCAAGCTAAATGCTATAGTACCCATAATCATGCATTTCATATGTCATTCACCTTTTAACTAAACTGGTCCCCTTGTAAGGTTATTGCTTTGCACCCTGTAGTCTCAGCTCCTCCATTCTCACACTGGAGATCTCATGTGTTGCTTTTTTCAGTTATACACAGGGAACAGACGAGGCCACTTTGCAGAGCACATTAAGGATTTGGGCTCTGGGTGAAACCCCAGTGGCTGGAAACTCCATCTCGGAGGGAATGGAGTCCCAAGTGTGGACAAATGGCACAGGTGGACAAATCACCTTTCTCTGCACGGTTCTTTGACAGCACCTAAAGGTCATGTAGTGCTGAAGTATGAGCAGTTCATGCCCAGTTAGAATTTTGAGACACTGGAGGAAAAAAGCCAGCTTGCTGGTAGAGGCCCATTATAGCCAAGAGAAAAGCAGGACTGTGGGAAGAGTGCCAGAAGAGGATATTGGTACTCACCCAGATTTGGCCTGAGGATGTCAAGTAGCTTCTCTCATCTTCCCATCTATAATGCTGAAATGAGTGTTACCAGAATTAAAGGGATGCTGTGAAGCTAAATCCACATAGGTTCTGAAGTACTTGGAAGACTGCAGCTGGAAAGCTCTCAGAAATGAAATACTTTTTTATTATTTTTTCTCACTCACTCAAAGAGGAAAGACAACATTTTATAGAGCTTACAAAAAATGTGAGAAACCTGACTCATTTCCCATGTGAGCAAGACTTGGACTGAAAGGCCTATAACAACTCCCTATAAACAAGGTCCATAAAACAACTTAAAACTAGATGGCTGCTATTTGCTTTGGCTTTCACCATCTTTCACCATGGAGACAAGAAGATAATGAACCTGTCCAGAGATAAATGTCTGCATACTAATTTATTTTCCTCTCTTAACACTGAGAGCAAGAATGACTGGTAATTCTGTGGGCTCCTCAAGTAGAATCAGAAAGACAACACACTACAGGCTCATCTCTGTCTACAAAGAAGCTTCTCAGCTCCAGAGATGAACACTTCAAAGCACTTCTCTACAGTATCTTCAAGTACCATACTTCCACCTCATGGTACAGAATTGTTTTAACTCACTTTAGCTGATTTCAGAAGTCTGGTGAACTAGAGGATATGTTTACATTTCAGATGCAAGTTTATTTCCCAAACATTGTTCTGCCAGCACTGGAAACAGAAGCCCTGCTTTCTGGAAGTAGGCCAGCCTCTCAGTACTTGAACTCCATTCACAAAGCGCTAAAGGAAGTTCAGCCTCTGCATATATTTGCTTTGAATAGCTTTGTTGCTGTTTGAGCTGGGAAAGACTCCACACGATTTGATTATATATCAAATTAACATGCTCCACATTGTCCTGAAAAGATACCACTGCCCTGTGACATGCATTGTTCTACTGCATTATCTAGGGAGATTTTCTGCCTGAAGAAATATTTGTGCCTCCTACTTAGCTCCTACTTCAGCTAATGCTAAAAATACCACTACTTGCTACAATGGTATTAATTATTCCCTCTTCACCTCCATCGCTCACCTGCCAACACACATCTCAGCACGGAACACACACTGCCTATGCAGAACGGGATCCGAGGGTCCTCCAAACACCTCCTGACATAAATATGTCACAACAGCTACCCTGGATCGCACCAAATGCCCATCTAGCTCCGCTCCCTGAGTCAGTGTCAGGGAAAGGTGACAGCACACAGCGAAGGCCCATCCAGGAGCCATCACCTGTCAGGAAAGCACTCAGGGCAGAGTAGCCCTTCACAACAAATGTGGAGGTGAACAGGATCAGCACCAGTTCATAAACCCAAAGACCTTCCACCACTTCCACCTCTCCTCCTCCTTTACCTTGCTTGGCTGTAACCATGTCACTCGGCATCACTCACACAGTATTTTTGTTAAACAACTACAATTTTTTAAGAAGTTCCTAATAGCCAGCAGCTTAGAAAGAGGATAAGACACGGGCAAGCATGTGGTCATGCTTCCACAGAACACTTCCCAGCCTTGAAAACGCAGCAGCTCAGCAGCAGAATCTCTGGTCTTAGGAATCCTCAATGGATACGCTTTCTTTCACTCATTTACCTAGTCTCCCCTCACCCCACAGGGGCACCTAAATACAATTTAGAACATGGAGGCTAAGAAACACTTTTTTGAGGGAAAAAAAACAATCCTCTTTGCACCCTGAACTAGGCAAAATGTCCCACTCAGGCCTCTCTTCATCAGGGTGAACCACACGGAGATCCCTCATATCACAGCAGGCAGAGACAGCCACTCACCAGGATGTCACTACACAACAGCAGCGTGGCTACACCCACAGGCTGAGCCCATGCTTCAGCTTCTATGATTTTCTGCAGTAACCTCATTTTTACTTCGGTTTGAGGTAAGACAAACAGGAATGCTTTTACTGTTAAGAAAAACATACTGTGAAACAAAATCAAAATATCTTATAAAAAAGTTTCAAGATTTCTGACTTGCATTCTAGTTTTCCTATATTAGCTATAAATTAAGTCTGCCTATAAATTTTCCTACTTTAATGATTCATGACTACTGAATGTGTCTTGAATGTAAGGGACAGAAACGGATTAGTGATGAAAAGGAAAACACACATAACATTTTTCAGTGTCTTAAGTTTTAATCACCAGGAAACAAAAAATAAATGAGCTATGGGCATTGTATAATTGCAATAAATTTTGAGAAATGAGTAGTGTCCAGAGAAACCCAATTAAGTTTAATAATTCTATGCATCAGAGACTGAGAGGATGGGGGGAGGGTAATAAATCTAACAAGTTACTGATGAATATAAAGTTTTCAACTGCAGAAAACAATGTTTAAATTAATAAGACACACAGTGATACTTCTGGCTGCCTTTCTAATTGATTCTTCTTGTTAAATCAAGAGGAACTCATGCACAATAAGGAGATTGCTGAGAGACTATCCCCTACACAGAAATAACACTGAACTTTAGCTAAGCATACAGTTGCTTATTCATAAAAGAACAGTCTCTCTTTAGCATAGTGGGGCTTTGCTCGTGAGTTTTCTAGTTTAAGGTCCTATGTAAAATTAAGCAAAGACCAAGTATTCTCCAAAACTCATAGACACCAAAAAATTTAAACACTACTTGACTCACATACATTACTTCTGCCTCCAAGTGAAAGCTGGAGTGTTATTTTTATCATTCCACTGAAATGTGCGTTATGTGTAATGCTGTCCACATTACTTCTCCATACTGAAGTCGTGCCCTTTTTTTGCATTTACTTCAAAGAAACAAAAATTGTTAAGTATGTGAGTAGCTAAGTATTCAAGATCTTCGAGTTCAGACTGTAGTTAGGTGCTATTTTGAGCAAAATCGTATATTAAGAAGCTTTATATCATTACAGCTAATTAAACATAAGAGTTTTGAAAGACTATAGGGTTGTCTTCAAGTGTGGGAGGGTACAAAAGCTGAGAAGAAAGAACATGTCTGATCAGTTTAGGATGTTAACAGTGGGACAAAGAGAAAAGAAGAGTCAATTTCTTTGTGGTAGAGGGTGGTCTAGATATGGTGTGGCTTTTCTCAGCTAAAATTAGAGACATTACCTTAACTCTTCTTTTTACTTTTATGGTCTGTGTTAATTATTCAGCTTATGGGACAAACTTTGGTTTTGCATGCAAGTTCAAATGTACAAGAGGGGAGGGTTCCCAATTGTTCGGTAAATTCTCTGCTTCCTACTGTTGTTTAGTGCTGGATATTAATTGTGCAAGTTACAGTATCTTAACCATTTTTCACTTCACCTTTTATTTTATAGCTTCTGCTATGTGTTAAGGAAAATGTTCCTTTCACTGAAGTAACAGCATACCAGCAGCTCCTGAAAAAGCAAGATAAGAATTCTCACCTGACTACTCATAACAAATGAGACATGCCTTGCAGAATTCACCCATTTTATTCCAGGAAGAGAAAATGTGTGCACTGGGAGACAGAAATGAGAAATGCTGGGTGACCTTGGCCAAGTCACTTCTTTGTTTCTCTTTGCTACTGTTCTTCTTGCCACCTTTGGTCTGCCTTGTCCAATTAAAGAAATCTGAAGCAGGAGCACTCTGTGCACTGTCAGCATATCTAGCCAATAAAGAGGTGATCTTACTTGGATACAATAGCAATAACTAAAAACCAAGACAACAATTTACAAGAGAAGCCCTGCATTTCTAATACTCTGGCTAAGAAGTGCTGCAATAACTTATTAAAGCACATGTGTGAGTTCTCCTTTACAATGCCAAGCTGCTCTTAACTCATCAGCTTTAATAGAACTTAAAAGCTTAGATTTTTACCCTGACAATTTCTCCTGGAAGACTGTTGCAGAAGTCTACTGCTCCACTGGTCTGAGAAAAACTATTTAATTACAATACACTCTTGAACAACTTTCACCCTTCACTCTTAAGCCAGCAAGGTCTTCTCCTCTAGTGTTTATGTCTGTGCTGCATTTAGAGACAAATCACAAGTCATCCAGGCCTATGTCTTACTAAGTGAAAGAGGCCAAACTCACCTCTGAGTTACATGTTAAGCCTCCATTAGAACCTCTGCTGCAAGCTCTAATCCATCACCCATGCAATCATGATAACCTAATTCTAGACTTAAGCTCCTCTTAAACTAGGTCAAAAACCTTTTCGTTTTCTACAGTCAGGGCGATCAACCCCATACTTTTCCCCAGAAAAACGGAAACTGTGCCCTTGCTCCCGAAATCCATTGTTCAGTGCTGTCCTTACCCAACAGCACCCAGCACTCAGCACAGGAAGGGAGGAGCAAGAACAAGTTCTCCGTTCAGGATATGCTCTCTTCCTCCAGCTTTTGATTGTCTGCATAGGTCTGCATAGCTGCATTTAACCAAGTCTAGGGTACAACAGTTGTTGAGACCAGTGGCATAAAAAAAAGCACCAAGAGCCAAAAAAGAACCTTCAGCTCAGAAGAAAATACTGTAACACATTATACATTTGTAGCAGGAAGGATGACTTTCAAATGCCCATTGGAAGGAAATGTATAAGACCTTTACTTTCGCTATCCTTTCTGTCGACAGTGTATCCCTTTCAAACATCCTAATTTTGCTGGGTGAAAATGTATGCCCTCCTTAATACAGATAAGTCATTTCCCATACATAGGCCTTGTTAATTTAGGATTAATGTTGCTGAAGTAATTAAAGTGACCTTATGCAAAACACATGACTATAGCTTCATACTCAAGTCCTCCTGGTTATCTGTAAGGCTGACATCAGTCTAATGGTATTAACGTCTGGGTTGGCTTCAGCTTTACAGCTTCAGAGGTCTTGAAAACCCGCTTTAAAATAAAGGTCTTCTGTTAAATCTTCCAAAGACAAATGAATGTCAGTCAGTTGTTCCCAGCAGCTAACTGCAAGAAGTACAAACTCTTCAGTAAGGCTTGAAGGTCAAAAATCACAGACAGAAACCAAGAATGTAGAACTCATGGTAAGTTCCCCTCTAATTTCAACAGCCACCAAAAAAAGGCAAACAGAAATGAGTCAGGGGGTAGATATGGCACTTAAATTGCTATCAGGTAGTCACATGCATTAACTTTTAATTTGGTATGAACTTAGTCTCTGAGCAGAAGCTCAAAATAACTCTCTACTATTCTGCAGTACAGCACTTTTAGTATGAGAGAGAATTGTTTAGCAAGCAACTGCTGCCAGATTAATAATTTATCAAGAACAAACTATGGTTATTTTCATACAGTTTCTCTAGTAAAGAAAAAAAAATCTGCTGGGAAATTTACATAAAAGAAACTTCATAGCAAACCAAATGCTACTGCATGGGCAACGACATAAAAAAGAAGAGGTTGCTTTGTTCGATAACACTTCAGGTTGTTGGTCATTTAAAATGCTTTTCATGCGTAGAACCAAATATCAAAGTATGAGTGGAGACAATTGCTGAGCACAACTTGAGAGCGCCATTAACAATCAGTTGCTAAGGCTAGAAATTTTACTGTAAAATAGCATTCACACCAATAAAGTCCCACTGATTTTCATACAGCAAAATATTTCGACCTCTGAGGCTACTACCTGGGATTACCGTATCTTCCCCCCTAGGAACGGAATAAGAGTTTCAAAGAATTTGCTCTTGAAGATACAAACATCAGCTTTGTCCACTTTTGCAGCTGATGCAAAGAAGTCCATTCAATAAAATAGTTCCTTTATTTGCACATGGTTTCCAAGGACTTTGTTCAAAAACAGCCCACAGTACAGTACGTGCCATCTGCTCTTCTCCTGTTTGTTAAATCTGTATTCATTCACTGCATACAGAACCTTTGTTCACCTTCTTGATACCAACAAAGCTGAAGAGGGATGAACTGACCTCAGAAGGAGGCTACTTTATTATAAATTTCAAAGCAGGGGTATTCCAAAGGCTATTGCCTAGGGTCACTTCTGATACAAATTCCAGATATTCACGTTGAATATTGCAAGAAACTGCTATTCATTCAAAGCCAAGTTCAAAAGAAGCATCCTGTTATTTGATACGTATGTTATTTCTAATACAGAAGTCATTATTAAAAGAAATGTACCCAGCAATGCACTACAGAACAAGAACCAGCATTCTACAGTTTTGCAATTAAAAGGAAAAGGGGTTTTATCTTTTGCAGCAGTTGCCTCCACAGACTGAGGGAAATGGGTATATGAGGTATGGGGTACCATGTGCCTAGCAGCTGACCTCCTACAGAAATGGAGATAGGACCAGAATAAATTCTAGCTGCACTGAGTTCACTTTGAACTGAGCATTTATCAAAATAGTGCTGTCGAAGTAGAGAAATCCTCTCCACACACACACATACAACCTAAGCAGAGGCTCTGGATTGTGCAGAAGGCACTTAACAGATTGCTGCCCCAGGTCCAGGGCAAAACAAAACAATCTTGCTCCAGTGAGCTGTTTCTGATCTGTACTTGAAATGCTCTGGCCAAGTTTTACAGGCATCCATTGCACTGCGCTACAATCCATGAGTAGATTCGGCAAATAACCATTCCTAGTCCCCTTCAAATTCTTTATTAACACAGACATAATTAAGCTGCTAAAACATAAAGACAAAGACTTCTTTCTCACTTAAAAATTCCCCTGAAGTATCTTGTAAAAATTACTGCCTGCAGACAACACTACATTTGCTTTTTTTTTTGTTTTTCCCCTCCACCACAGACTTTAACACTCAAGACATGCAACAACGCCTGGGGCATCATCCCTGACTCCGGGAGTCTCCAGGCAATCTGCAGCCTCTGTGCTTGTGTTACAGGTAAGAGATGAGCAATAATAAAGGAACATTACAGTGTAGAACCTGTGGGGATTTTGAGAAGAGATCAAGTAAATAACTTTCATCAGAAGCTTTAAAAAGAAAAAAAAAATCCTCCCTACTAAGTTTCATCTCATCAGATTTCAGGCTTGAATAAAATGTTCACAGTGAAACCAAAGCCTCCCGAAAGCTGATCTGGGTTTGCAGTTTTCCTACAGTCATAACTCAGTTGAGACTGGTTGAAAGCCCAAACGTATTTGAAAATGCTTTCAAAGGAACCTGAGCTGATGGATGAGTTTGTGCCTAAATTCTGGTGAAACTCAGTTATATATGGTTTGAAGTGTTCAAAGATGGTAGTGAAATTTCTTGACATACACATCATTGTACCAAATATATTTATACGGCTGAAAGGCCTTAAAGGTGCATATTGCTGGTAACATGAGGGTGAACTGTCTGCAATGAGTATTTCTTCATGTTTTCTTGTTAAATACATTAATTTTTATCTTTATTGCAGTGTCTCATAAGATGTCACAGGTCAGGATCCTATTATTTTAGGTACTGCAAAAGCACCAATACAAATCCCTGACTCACATGATTTTTAATTTCAGTTGTGGAAGAGGAGGATGTGGTTTAGAATATGTGATGCTGAATAAGTGGGCATTTCAGTAATTGTCCACTACGTCACAAACTGCTACTGCTATCGTAAACCTGTCCAACATGGATCAGTGTCTTATAAATGAGAGTGTTTGATTTGGGTTTTTTTGCATTGAAAAGCTTACAGTATAAGCAGATATTTTGGTACGTTTTGCTCTTTTCTCCTTACGAAGCTTCATTAAACATTGTTCCGACTACTCAATCCAGAAAACACATGTTTTAAAAAGTATGTAAGCAGAATTAATTTTGAAAAAGAAGTGGTGATGGCTTGGAGGACCCTCCTCCCCTCTTTTTGCTTATCTGCCTTGTGACTTTTAAGGAGTGTGAAATCAAACTTCAACACGACGTTGTCTAGTGAATACTGGCTCATCTTTCGTAAGATGAATGTGCTGACAACAACATAACTTCCCTTGACAGAAATAGGCGTGCAACAAATCCCTAGAAATCATACTGCAAATATATCCCTAAGAATCCTTCAGATTTCCTAAAGTAGAGTGGAAGCTAGAGATATGCTTAAAATCCCCAAAGTAACGTGTATTGTCAGCAAACAGGCTAAACTGCTGCTTCATGGGTAATGCAGGTAAAGTGCCCTTAAAATGACTGTACTAGCAGCAAAAAAGTAGCAATTTTTATGACTTATGTCACATCACATCAAAACAGGTCAAATGATGCATTCTGTGGGGTTGTTTCACATATGACCCTAACAAAATCACATGTCAAATCATGGATAAAACGATTTCTCAGGAAGCAGTACACTCCAGGTAAAGCCAAAATTAAAGTGAATGGCCATCTTCAACAAAGAAAGATGTGACAGGATGAGATACCTTTTTCATTCCTCAGTCAAGCATGCTCCTATGTTGATAAAAGGTAAAAAAAAAAGAATACAAAATAACAGGAGTAATCAAAAGAGTCATCCAAACAGAAAGTATCTGTCCTTTTTCCTCAGTTTGCCTTGGAGTAGAAACAAGCTCAAATCAAATCAAATTTTGTCTGAATAGTACTAAACCATCTTAGATGGCCGTTGCAGATATAGAAGAGTCTGTGGTTAGACCCGTTAGACCAAAGACAGACTCTGCAATAGGAGCAGGGCAAAGTTTGTAGGAAGTTGGTTCATTTTCATTAGACAAATTTTTCAAAGAACCAAGTTTATAAAGAACATACAAGTTTCAGGATATAGGTCTTCTTCAGTGATTCACACGTCCACCTAACTTTCCCTTTTAGGCCTCAGAGCATCATGCCTTTCAAGAGTACACTTCGGACGGAGTCAGTGAAGTTTAGAGGAATACAAAATCCTTAAAGTTAAAACACTTGACAAGAAACGGTGGCCTTTTCTTTGTGTGCTACAAACAAACAACAAACACCTGAGCTGTTTTAACTACCAAAGCCATGTAAATTAAATTAACTCTTGTTCTAAAAATTAGCATCTCTCTCCATTTCAGAACACAAGGGCAATATCCTCTTCTAGTTCTGTGAACCAACAGCTAATTATCTCCCTGCAAGCAGAAATGACAAACTCCTTCAGTTGGACACAACTGTGTTCTCATATAAGGGAATGCAGCATAAATCTAATGTCGAGAAAAAAACTTCAACCTAATAAAACACTAAGAAACAAGGGCTGAAGTTTAAATAAGTGCTCCTCACGCAGTCATTGCGATATACTCTCATCATTCACTCGAACATGACGATGTTGCCAAGATGAAGCACCATCTTACCAGCAATTACCTCTGTTACAGGGTCAAATCATTCAGAACTTCTTACAGTTTCCCATCTTTTAAGGTATCACATTTTAAGACTAGATTTTTAACATGGACAATAGACCTGCAGAGGAGCCAGGAGCCTGAAATTCTTCCTTCACATCCTTTCCACGGGTCAGCAGCTGAAGAGGAGAGGTTGACAGCGGCGGGTGAAAGGCAGACCCTGGATTATATATATCCTTTCACTAGACATGAAGGGGCACATTCACATTTGGGACTGTGACAGGACATTCATCATCCTGCTCCTTCTCCTGGGGCGAAAGGAGAGCCAGTAATTGCTAGTGAAAGGGGTATCTTGGAGCACAAGGAGCCATACTGCTCAAGGTGCAGTTGACAAGTGTCCTCTTATTCAAGGTTTGATCTTACCCACAGTATTCACTCTCGTGCTACTTGCCTTCCAGAATGACACAGGTGATTCTTGCTCAAGTGCATAGAAAACTATATGCTACACCACCAGGGCCTTACAACAATGATATTGGCAACAGCATCAGCTGAGGGACACTTGTAAATGCAGTGCTGCTCATCAGCTCAGAGTAAACAAGACCAAATTAATCATATGTGATACACACACGTGTACGCACACAAAGCCCTGCGACTGCAATGACATATGTATTGGACAGACGTGTTTTGTTTACCCAAAGGAGACAGTAACCCAAGACAGTTATTAAAAACACAGAAGAGCCAATTATCTTTTTACTGCTTTCTATATTAAGGCCTTTTCCATTGTTCTGCCAGGTCTGTTTCAGCTGAATGCACATGGAAACTGAAAATACTTACCTGCTCCTCAATGCCAAGGTGAATTTAATCAGAAAACTAATTGCTTTAATTTTTCTGTTATGAACTGTTTGATTTGCTGTAGAGATTACCAGGGTTTTCTGCCAGCAATGAAGTCCAAAAGGAAATGGTCTGGTTTGTTCCTTACAAGAAAATTGCCTTTAGAAAAATCCTATTTGTTTGCTAGAGTATTAAGGACAGATGTGGCTGAAGAAGGAGATGTATAGCTTTTGAGATTAAACATTATGATGAATGAGACAAAAGCTGAAGGCTATAAAAGATCTCTGTAGGCTATCGCCACTTATTATCCAATAATTACACCAGTAGCTGCCATCTTCACTGCTTCTATGGAGATTCTCTCCCTGCCAACCTTGGTCCCCAAGGAACTGATGTACAATATCCAGCTCTCTGCTCTCGAGTCTTAAACTGCAAGAAACATGAATTACAACCAAAATTCCATATTAAACAATTTTCAAACACCTTAACCACACATAAAATATTTACTGTTTAACAAATAAATAAGAATTGCTGAAAATAAACCTTTGAAGTGAAATACTCATCTTTTTTAACCTTAGAGTCAGCATTTGATACAGTCTTAGAAAAATGCACTCGCGTGTCATGGTATCTCATTATTTCTTTTAATGTGTTTTCATATCTGCATGGAGTGGTGCTGGTTTCAGTCATGAAATGCAGATTTAGAACACAGTGTTGTGTCTGCTTAAATTAAAGATGAACATACACAGCACACATAAATAATTATAGCTCTAGCACTTTGAGAAAGAATTTGAGGTGGCATTTGAAGAAAAGCACAGAAGTCTATAATGCTGCCTTCAAACATACGATTTTCACAGCTTTGTAACTTCCTGAAAGTATTTTCTTCCTAAAACATTTTGTTACATACCACATGGAAGATGGTGATCATTAAACTGTGTCTTAAGTAAACTTGCTCAGATCATAGAGCCTATGGATACACATCTCTGAAAGAGTCAGGAGCCCCAGTGGGATGTGTTCCATAGGACACTGAAGTGACAAGAGCATGTCTCACAGTTCATCTAGCATACCAGCAACTGAGAGGGGACAATCACACCACTTGGATTGGCTTTTTTATAAACCAAACAACACTGGATTTCACCCAGAGAAGCCACTGTTAACCCTGACTCATACTTACTTTTTAGGAGGAGGATTCTCATCACCTTCTACAGCAGCATGCTCCAATGGTTAATTACTTTGGCTGTTAAATAAAACCTGCATCTTGTTTGTAATAAAACTGGACTTAACATCAGTTAAAAGAAAGGAAAATGGGAGATGGTGCCAAGATACTTGTGAGGAAAACAAACAAGCAAGAGGCAATCTGGCTGCCTTGGCAGAATCTATTTTTCTTATATTAAAACCAGAGAATTACAGGCAATTCAGCTGCAGCATTATCTAATTGCAATGGCAAGATGAGGATGGTTTATGAACATGCGTTGTATCAGATTTAAGTGGTCATGCTGTTCAGAAAGAAATGAAAAATGTGAATTGAGTAGGGTCCAGGAAGTCAAGTGCAGGAGTAAGAGCTAGCTAGTTTAATGCAAGCTCCAACCTGATGAAAAGACATATAATTGAAAGCAATGAAGAACCTACAGTGGTAGAAACGGAAGGTTATACAGGCACATAAAAGCACTGCCTGTGTACTTTGCTGAACATGGGTTCCACAGCACTCAGAAACACCAGCAGTAACAAGGTAAATGACAACCCTGACGCTCAAGGTGCTCTCAGAGCTGTAAGTCACACACATGGACTGTCACACACAGATCCTATATGGCTCCGTTGGACTTGCAGAAAAAGCAACAATGAAAACAGCAACCACACATTGTTAACAGACTGGAGGAGAACTATTTTTAGTATCAGTAATCCCTACTGACCACCTGCCTACACATTGTCAGCTGACAATATTCCATCGCCTCCACAGAAGCGAAGTATCCTGTAGGGAGAAGAGAAAAACAAATACTGGGAATGAATACATGAGTAAACAAACAAACAGATAGGAGAGCTCATAAAACACAGAAACCAAATGCATGCAACAGACAAGGAAGAGAAAACATGAACAGAGAAAAGAACTCATTCAGAGGCGTTTTACCAGCACAGAGAAAGAAAAATCTGCCAGAAAGAACTAATGTTGAAAAAGCAGGAAAATCAGGAGTTATAAAGGATGCCAAAGCAGAGGCACTATTAAATGAAGAGTCTCTGTCTACAACCTTGCACAGACATAATTGCTGACCAAGCTGTGAGCAGCAAAGGTTTTCAGGACCCTTGAAATAGTTTTACAAGGATAGCGCCTCCTACAGTCCTTAAAGAAGCGGAATTACCCTTTCAGTTTGTTGAGAGAAAAAAAAAGAATTTCTCTAAGGTTGAGAGGGGCTTAGTGGAAGAATCATGAAACCACCTGGAAACTCAAAGGAGGGCTTGTTTTGTTACCAAAATAGAGACCTCATTTGCCATCTCATCTGAAGAAATAACTGTGGATGACAGGCTAGAGGCTCTCACATATAGAGACAGCTTTTAGTTACAGAGGTTTTGAGACTATATTTATACCCCAGGTTTGAGCATCTCTCAGAAAGCTACAGTCAGAAATGGTCTCATTATACCACTGCCAAACAGGAGCACGACAGGAGAGTTACTAACCAGAGTCTAAAACTTAAGTAGGTGCAAAATACTGCAGGTCTTCAGAGAACAGATGGGGAGAAAATGACAGGAATAGAAGCACAATTCAGAGTTTAAGTCCCTGTGAAGCTAACAGAAAGACTATTCATTTATTTCAATGGACTTTGGATCAGGCCCCTCACTTCTGAGGAGCTTTGAAGTTGAAAAGTGTTAGATGAGCACTCAAAATTCCTATCAATAGAAAAATGTGCCTAAGAGATGTATATGAGTGTCTTTTTAATTTGCTTGAAAAGGTCAGAAGATCAAGAAGAATGTCAGCTCATAGGAGGTGATTTAATGGGATTTGAAGGGAATGTTTCAGACAAAGTGTGGAAAACACATGAAAAAGGAGTTGAACATTTCTTAGAAGAGGCTGTGCACTATAGACTCATCAGGACTACCTAAGGATTGGTCAAAAAGCAGTTGAAGCTAGACCAGGATGTTTTTCTAACTTAGGAATATCCTGAATGTTTGCTACCGTATCATAAACCAGAATAAAATATTTTACGTAATTTCTTTGCCAGAAATGCCGGTTTAAAAAAGTTTTACTACTATTTCTGCCCCAGCAGCTCCTTGTCATCCCAACATCAGCTGTATGTTATGCAAGCAATTATTTCCCATGTGGGGTGGAAGCTACAGCCTGGATTTTACAGACCTTAATATCAGGGTGGCCTCCCTGTAGTCCCTTGGCGGCATCCTTCGTGCCTTATGGCCAGTGGAATAACATACACTCCAATTAGGTTAGTTATTAAAGAAATACAAGAGAATTTGCAGCTGGAAAGTAGATTAGCATCTTTCAAACTGTACATGCAGTAGGAAGAAGTAGGTATAAATAAATACAAATATCTAAATAGCAAACAGCAGTTAATATCTCATGCTCTGGAAAATACATTTCTCATCTCAGTGAAAGGATACTTATATCTTTACTCTTCAGGAAAACTTCAGGTCATAACTGTGTTATACCTATGATACTTTTTTAAAAAGGAAATAGAAATCCCTAAGTTTTTGGGTTAGGTAAATCAAATTAGATTCCAGAACAATCCTATCTCACCTCCCTCAAACTGGTAGCCTGCTGATGTCAGCTAATGCATCTCCTCTCTCACTGTGAACCAGCAAGGAGTTCATACAGATGTCATGTCAGCTCACAAGCAGTAACTTGTTAAGCTAAGGCAAGGCAATCACTTGTGACTGTGTATTGCCTTACAATAAGATGTATTTTGCTATTATAAATAAACATTCAAACATAGAACAGCTATTCACCAAAATCAGAATTTATTATTCCTCTGAGTAGTGCCAAAGCTTTCAAGAAATCTAGTAGGCTTGTGAGAACCGGTGACACGTCAGTGTTTCAGTTATACCACAGATGGTGCTGTAACAGACTGAGTTACCGGAAGTTAACCAGGTACGTCTTCTGACACAGTGGCCGCATTCCAACAGACTCCAATGGGTAAAGGCAACTCCGCGTGGAGCTCGCTTTATCTCGCCATTTCATAAAACTCAAATATTCAGCAAAGCAAATCATGATGGGGAGAAGGCTAAATGTGTAGGAGGGTTTTCAGATTGAAGAACAGCTCTACAGGCAAATCTAAGCATTGCTGCTTGTCAAACCTTGCTCCACGGGTGAGCTGCTGCAAAAGGATTATGTTTACCTCTACACAAATCTCTGCCGAACGTTGCCATATGGTATATACTGAATGAGAAGTGACAAAAGCGATGGGAAACTTGCACAGCACCTTCTTCAAGGGTCTCTCTGCAGCGTGGCGCTAATTGCATACCCTCCAGATACGCTTCATGGGTTTAGAACCATTTTGGGGGGCCTTTTTTTTAAAAAAAAGCAAGCAATTAGGGCTGCAGTCACATTAAGTTTTCATTTCAGCTAATTTATCTAAGTTAAATTAGCTGTTATGCAGTTGAATAGGAAATAACACTGGCACCATAAAAAGTGCAAAATAACTACAGAATGTGGAATGATAAAGGTAGAAAGCAGTTCCTGTGGGTCTGAAATTTCTCATCATTAAAACAAGGATGAAATAGCAACTAATTAAAATGTCAGCAAATCACTGAACAGGTAACTTCCCATTGTTTTATTTACCATGTCTGAGTGGAATTTACTGTGGTGGCATTATTCATTTATAATTAGCATGCCATATTTATTACACATAAAGCCTTACCAAACATTCTGCCTTGCAAAAGCAGAATAGTTGCTCCTTCGAGGCTAAAAAAGGAAAGATGAGGAAAACCAAACTCATCCTGGTGGTGAAATGTGGTTAGCTATGGGCCTGACATTACAAAATGGAGGGGTTTTTTTATATAGATTTGTGCTGGAAAGATCAAACCTGAAGGTATCACCAGATGTGCAGTACCTTTCCTTGTGAGTGGATATAAGATTGTCTGTAACATTGATGCTTTCACTAGCATGTGACTAGAACAGGAGTGCCCAAGAACATGCAAATAATAGAGTTTGGACAGCAAACCCCCACAAATCCGTCAAACAGGATGAGACCTTGTTTGCCCTCTATTTCTCAGCTGCAGAGTGGACTGGCAGGAGCTGACCTCTTAAATTTTCAAAGCAGTATCTGCATACTTCCTCCTATATTCACTTCCATGGCAAGTGCTCCCTCTAAGACGCACCAGACCATCTCACTGATTGGAGTCTGACAAAGTGATCAGAATAGTCTCTTCAAACCTTTAACAGCAGGAAGGGGATAAACACAAGAGATGCTCATGTCCCTCATCATCCCTCCTATGTCGATGCCAGGTGCATATAAGGAAACATGCAGACAGCATGTAAAGCCAAGGGTATGACGTCACAGCTGAAACAAAGCTGCTTTCCTTGGTATTTGGCACTTATTTTAAAAAAACAGTGACTGCAGCCTTGAAATGGAAAACACTGGGAACTATTTACAATAGATATCCCCCACAGAGCCTCATCTCCTGCTGGTGAAAGGGTAAGGAGCTCAGGCTCAGTAGCAGGCTTTTCCAACCCTCACTGCTGAGGGAGTCAGCAAGGTTTCCTCCCAGTCAGCGTCAACAAGTACGTTAGAGAATGTACTCAGCTGAAATATCTCAAAATATTTCCCCTGCACACATAGCCACAAACAAGTTTCTAAGCACACACTGGGGTGTTCATTCCTAATAGTACTTGCCTTTCGATTAGCTAAATAACCCGGCACCAGCACTAGACCTCATCACATCCATGGTATATGAATGTGAGCTGGGGACCATACACACTGTTCACAGTTACTATCTCCTCACCTAAAACTTGAAAATAAGCAAAAATAATACCTTTTACAGCCCTAACTTCACCACAGCCATGGAATGCCACTGCTTACTTTCAGACAGAGTTTGGATGAGTCTCAGTGGGCTTACTGTTTACAGGCGAAATGGCAAAGTTCAGAAGGTTCCTCATCCCACACACACCTATAATTATCCTGTTTTCTGCAGCTTGGTCTGATGAGGGATAAACGTTAGTTCTTTGCAGCAGTTCTATTTTCATCCTAGCATTTTTCAGCAGTAAAATACGTCAAAATTGGAAACCATCTGTGTGAAATGACATCTAATTTGCCCTAAACAAAGGAGAAGAGAACTTGTTCACCTTTCCCACTTGCTTCTGTACATCTTTTCCTTACAAAGGGTCAAGAGCACAGAGCTAAGAATCCTGCCCAAAAGATACACTTCGTCACCTCCCTTTTCACCTGAGAATTGAGCCAAACCTGAGCTGTCACTCACATTCAAAAGAGAAATGGATGCTAGAGACAAGACCCTTTTTTTCAGGCAATCTGCTTTTTTTTATTGATCTCTTTTAAATGAGGAAGGAATAACACCAAATTTTCTTGCAAGAAGAAAAGAGAAACGGATGCTGGAGACAAGACCCTTTTTTCATGCAATCTGCTTTTTTTTATTGATCTCTTTTAAATGAGGAAGGAATAACACCAAATTTTCTTGCAAGAAGAACGTCTCCCATGTTATTTCTCAAAGGCGTATTTCCAATGGTGGCAATGCTTGTTCTGACCATCTCCTCAGCTCTTCTGGTTATGCTTCTTTATCTCAAAATTTGTTCCTCATTTCCAGCATCCCAATGTCTTGGTTTGTTTAATAGAATTAATAGATTCAAAGAAATGCCTCAATCCAACCAGACTAACTTATTTGCTGTGCTTTACCACTTCATTCCTTTGGCAGCAGCCTCTATTGTTTTCAGTCCTCACTAAATAAAGATGTTTTTAACTGCTCCCTCATTTAGCTTGAATGGAATTTCAGATGTTACGCCCACTAGTTTGAAAGAGGCTCACAGCAATATTCACATTTATTAGCTGGAACCAATAACAAACTAAACACTTGTCATTTTGCATTGCAGCTCTGATCTTATTTCTTTCTTCCTCAAAGAAGCTATTAAAAACAATAATATCCTGATGTTAGCAAGAAAAGTTCAGTAATAGCTCATTATAGTTATACTTCTATTATAGGAGAGGTTTGAGGTTGGATTTTGGTTTTCAACCCCCCACATACACCTTTTCTTATCATCACTGAAGGGGTTGCTTTTTCCATTGTATTAATTTGTTTTTTTATTAATTTCTCATATGTCTACCAGAATGCATCTAGGATACTGTCAAGACACCAAAGAAAACTCGCCAAGAAAGAATAATAGGAAAAGCAAAAAAAAAAAGAAAAAAAGAAAAAGAAAAAAAGAAAAAAAAGAAAAAAGCCCCAAGATCCCCAGAAAAAGCCACCAAATATTGGAGCACACAAGATCCAAAGCAATTCCCTGCTCTGTCACAGACCTCTTCACTGACGATGAACAAATCATATCAACGTAGCTCTTCTGTCATGCCAAGGATATCACTCATTCCTTTTTACCACCTCATGTGTCTTCCACAAGCAAGAAATCAACATTCTTGAAGAAAGAAGTAGAGAGCTTACCCATATCCAGAGTTCAGTAGGAAATACCATGTATCTTCCTTGTAAGTATGCCCCACTGATCACTAAATCAAAATGGAAAGTTTGGCATTTGTATCCTAATTTTGACAAAATACGACTAATTTTCCCCTTCTCTAGAAGTTGTGCTGCTGGAAAAGCAGGGGCAGGATGGGAGGGGGAATACGTCTTCCTAGAACTCAAAACAAAGTGAAAAACTCAAATAACTAAGAAGGATTTTAAAAATTCCTTCACTGATTTCACACATTCCAGTGAAAACAATTTTTCTTCAGTTGAAATAATTTTCTTTCTACCTATGAAGTTGGAAGAACTGGGAATACTTCTCCTGAATGTCTGTCCAAATGCCTCCCAGAAGTACTGAGAGCAAGAAATACTATACATTAATTTGCTTTGTTTAGTTAGGCACGAGAGGAATATTCCTAGTTTGACATATTATAGTATGTTTGTTCTCAGTGGAAAAGAGGCTGCTCCTGCAAATGGTAAACAAAATGTTTGTTTTCTTAGGACCTAAAGCCACATATATCCCACTAATCTGTTGGAAGTACATAGCGTGCCCAAGCTGTTACTCTGTGGCTCCTGAGGAAACAAGCAGGGTACTAGGAAATGAAGTAGTAGCCAAAAAAAAATAAACATTCTTCCTGAGGTATATTGTATTTAGGTAACACATGTAATTATACAAATGTGAAGATGAGGAAAGCCCAGGGATACAAATAGGCTAACAGCGTGGGATAATTCATAGCCAGTGGCCTGAAGGATGTGTGGAGCATAGAAAAATATTTCAATTAAAAAAATGTGATTTATAGGCCTCATCTTTCAAATGCTACGATTCCCTTTTCACCATGGAAAGCTGTGTATGTACTTTATCTCACACTGAAAGAGCCTGTGCTTGCACATATTAGCATCTCCGCATGAACTAGCACTTGTTCCTTAAAATTGCATTAGACCCGGCACTGTCAGAATTTGCAGGTCCCAACACACTCCTTTGATACAAACGAGATTCCCACCACACGCGTGCACAACATACTATGGAAAGGAATCAATTTGAGCCAGCAACAAAAAGATGAAAATAGAGTCCCTTGTACATATACCTAAATGAACTCTTGCACAGAGCTTGAAAAGAGGTCCGGGTAAAAGTTGCCCACCAAATATGCAAAATTATAACTCTTTTAAGCATAATAATTTTCAGTCCATGGTGAAAAATGACAATGGAATTGTTACTACTCCTCTGTCTACAGCTAAGTCTCACTGACTTTTCTAAGGGAGCTATTACATTGATATCTAAGTACAAGCAATGAAAACGCCATTCTCAAATTATCTGAACAATTTTTAAGCCAATTTTCTTGTCAGTTCTACACAGAATGAATGTTCTTCTATAGAGTCCACAGAAAAAGAAGTTTTTTAAAAAGCATGGAATGTATACCATGCAAAAGGACTTGCCTCCTGCACTCAAAAGGAGGTCAGCTCATATCTCAATGGCCAGTAAAAGAGCCTAGGCGAAAAAAAAGTAAAAAATAAAATGAAAAAATAATAATCTCAATTCATACCAGCTGCATTTCTGCAGAAGGTGAGGGGGTTATCCCAAGCTGTCCTTATCTGACTGACAAGAATAAGGTCCCAAATAGAAAGTACCACTAGGAGCACCTATCCCAATCTAAATCCCCAGTTCACTGGTGAAGACATCCAGGGTGCCACCAAAACACCAGACCAAACCTTTAGCAAAATTGCTGTTGTTCCCTGAGGAAAATACACAGTTCTCCAAGCAACACTATGGTCTTGCCATCAAGTTACAGAGCATAAATTGCCGCATATCTGAGTTTTCCACTCCAACATGTGGTCATTCCAAAGTTCAACCCTGGACTGCTCTGCAAAGGACGGACTGTTGGCCATCCAGGAAGTAAAAAAGGCTCATGAAATGCTATTAGAGTCAGGCTTAGCTGGATCTCACCCTAGAATTGCCCATTGTGCAACTTTCAAGCTTTATATAAAATTAAACTGGCTGCCTTTACACAGTGGTATTCATTTTGGTCCCCAGTAGGGCACCTTGAGGGCTTTTCTCTGATCAGTCCCACTGTGGCTCTCTAACCTGTCACAGTTTTTAATTTAAAGGAATGTATTTTGAACTCATTGTGTCTGGAAACATCTGACATAGATTAAGCCGTAACACAGCCTGCCAGCTGGCTGGAAAAGATCAAACCGACCTGCTGCCTCAGCCACTGCTCTCGCAGGTGACACAATCTCAGCACTTGTTGCCATGGGACTCTAGTCACAGAAAAAGATGACCAAAATCACTCAACATGCTCCATGTCTCTGAACTTGCACTCTGGAAAGAGGCAGCTAAATCACACGCTGGGAATCTGATCAGTCCCCCTCCAGACCTGGGCGGGGGCCCAGAAAGTCAGCGAGACGCTGCACAGGCCCTCAGGCCGTGCCTTTCCAACTGAACAGGCCGCAGGGTGAAGGCAGCCATCCCACTGTTTACAGTAATACCGTAAGGCTTCAAAAGAACAGCGGTCGGACGTTAGCGGGCTCTGGAAACACAAGTTCTTCTACTATTACGGCCACTAGGCTGAAGGCACCTGGCTGAGAGGCAGCAAGGGATAGGAGGCAAACAAAAAGACGGAAAAAACTGCCTGGAGATTATCATTAGTACATGGAGGAACCAATATTGTAAGGTGTTCTGTCATGTGTCTGAGGTATAGAACAGCTGCTTAGCTAATAGCATTACACAAGATCATGACAGAAAAGAGCATTAGCAATATTATAGTGTAGAAAAGAAAAGAATTATGGGCTGTATATTTTTTCCCCAAGACTCATATAATGAAAAGGGTTCTGCTGAAGCCACTAAGGCACCTTTCAAATCACATGTATTATAAATCAGCAAAGCCCCGAGGCATCATGTTTATATAGACACTTAAATTTAAAATAAAAATACTAAATCTTCATTTCTGAGTAGAGATTCAATTACTTTGAGCTTTAGAGACTGAATAATCTGAAGCATAAAACTAAGTTTTGTCCCCAAGGTATGTCTCACTTGTGGACCATTTAAATCACCTAGTTGCACGAAGCAGACAAAACAAATTAAGCCAAAAAAGCAACAAAATTAGTCTTTTATCTGTGAAATCTGAAATAAACTGTGAAATAGAGAAACACACAAAAAGCACTTGGGGTATGAAGCCTCATGAAGCCCTCATCAGATATATTTCTACCTTTTCCCTAATTCTATAAAGCACTCCACAGAAACGCCGGAAATATTTCATTACTGCAACTATTTGACAGTCTGGTCTTAATACCCTCTCACTGTCTAGGTGAATCAGTGCCACACTAGAGCATAATGAAACTTCAAACATAATGCAATAGAGTTTATCACGATGACAGCAAGAAAGTTCATTGAGACTGTTCTGTAACTGCAAATTCTTTCTTTTCTTTCCTTTTTTTTTCCTCCCTTCTCCTCATTTTTTTTTTAATCAAATTAGAGATTGGCCACTAAAGCCTTGCTTCTGTAGCTGAGAGGAGCATATAGTGCTCCTACTACCTCAGATTAGCTCAGCTGAGTTCAGCAGAGTCTGGCACAGAAAACTGCACCACCAGCAAGTTAAAGAAAAGAAGCCAAAGGATCTGAACTTCCTTAAAAGTCTGGGTTTGCAGATCTGGAGGTACCTCCAGACTCTGTTAAATACTGTTATATCAGCATCGTATAAATCCAATTGCTTCCTTATCCAGCCCTTTCACAGCAAATGTTCAACTACTGCATTGCCATCTAGGCAATTCCGGTACACTTGTGTGAACTCGTTTTACCTGGAGATTTAGGGTACGGCAAAGTACCCACTAGGCTCAGATAAATCCAAAAAAATATTGATTACTTGTGACCTGAAGCAGGAAACTTCTTGCACTATACTGGAACATTGCAATGATTGGAAAGGAACTTTCTTAAAAGTCTCTGTGCAGTGCTCTCAAGCTCTAAAGGATTCTGCTAACGGTCCTCTGAGGCTAGCTGAATGTCCCTGCATGCTGCCTCCAAGGTGCAAAGCAGCCTTATCCGGACCAAAAGCATGGCCTTCAGGTCTCCAGAGATAAAAGGCCAAGAGCACTAAACCACTCAGTCTTGCCAGATGCTTTAAAGAGTCATTTAATTTAACCAAACTCATTTAAAATAGAGCTTGATAAAGAACACGGCCAGATTACTCAATAACAAAAATCAAACGAAACGGTAAAATGTTTAATAAAATTTACAGCATTTCATTCAGATAAAAGTTAGAGGATGCTCAATTTATGGGTGATGTTTGGCTCAGACCAGCAATAGAAGTTAGGTCAATAAGCGATTCTTTTTTCCTAACTCGCAGAAAATATTCTGACTAAACAAAGTATCACCATAAACCATATATAGGCAGAAAAAGGAGTCCCCTGATAGAAAGAAACACACTGAAAACATAGCAAAAAGTCGCTTTCTTACAGATAGCTGGAAAATGTCAAAGCAAAGCGAATTACTTATGTGGTGTCTCTAAACAAAATATTATCTTGAAAAATATGAATACTTAGTTGGAAATAAGTCATGAAGCCATTCCCTGGCAAAGAAGCCGGTCTTTTTTAATTAAACACACTTAGCATGGTCATCAGCAAGCATGCAAGTCTAATTGGATTAAATGGAATGCTTCAAAATTCAGAAAATTCTGGAAGAAGAAAATAATAGCAAAAAAAACCTTAAGGAGCTTTAGAAGAGTGCTGGGAGGTTGATACAGAGTAGCCACGGAGATCTGTCTGTCTAAGGGGGGAGAAAGAAGGAGGAGAGGATTTTAACGCAGAACTCATCACTGGAGCACGCTCATCTTTCATGCATCTCAAACACTTTCTAACAAGGCACTGAAAAAGCCTGAGTGAAGTCAATACTTCATTTAACATGGAAGAAAAACTTCCATAAACTTAAATGGCAGCAAAGTGAGCCCCAAGTCCTTTAGATTCTGTGTAACGGTTCGCTCTTTCCTTTATCCTGCCAGCAGCAGAACTACATTTGGGTCCTATGCTGTACGAGGGACTCAATGTACCCACAGTAAGAAATAGTCCTCTGGCCTGGAAAGGCGACAAACTAGAGCTAGAGGGGAAAAAGCTGTGTGAAAGACAGAACTTGCCCTATTTTACAACTGCAAACCACGGCACAGCCAGATCAGATGAGTTGCCCAGGGCCGTGTGTACTCTGTGGCATATCCAGAATTGAAATCCCAGTCTCCTCAGTTTCATGCCAGTGTTTTAGCCTCAGACTGTCCTTTTGCTGTTAAAAAATACAGAAGAATCAAGCCCTGCCATATCCCAGCAGTGAGCAAAAGCATCCCATTCATGTGACATACAAGCAAACTAAGGGAAAGGAGAATTAAAGGTAACGAAATCTGTCAGAGGCTCATTTGTTTTGAAAGGCTGGTCACTGATTTAGGTGCTGAACTCAGGAACTCACTCAAAAACTCTCAATCCCAGAACTGACTCTCAGTGCACCCTTATTACTGCAGTGTTCTGTACTGCTGCTGTACAACCCCACTGTATTTTTTTTTTAATTACACCATCACTCTCTGCAGACATTCCCCTGGTTCCTAGGGCAGAATTACTTGAAACTTATTTAGTAAATAGCCAACGCCAAGGAGTAATCTATTCCATCTCAGCTGGAAGCAGAATAGCCAAATAGCAACATGATTCAAGGCTCCTCTGACGAAAGAGAAAGAGAACAAGGAGATGGAGAAAACCACAAAGGGAAACTTTCTGGTTCAACTGCACCAAACACAAACTTATTTATGAAACAGGCTGTTTGTAAAGGTTTCTTGCCAAGTGCTAGCAGGCAGCTGCCTTGTATTAGGGTCAGGCTGCAAGTGCAGTTATAATGACGGTGGGGAATGGTCCAAACAAGCATTTAGAAAGCTGGGAAGTTACTGCTTTCCATTCTGCCTGGAACACAGATATAATTGTCCTGAAACGCACATGTGTGAAGGCACAGGTCCAAGCTCATGTGTTCTTCCTCCCGGAGGTCATAACCACACCAGACGCCACATCCCTTGAACTACTGCATTTATCAAAAACATTCTTCCATAACAAAAAAAGTCACTTAAGTTTTTGGGCTTGGATTTTCTTTAAGCACTGCAGAGTAAACAATGATAATAACGAGACCGAACAGGGTATAAACACTGAGGAGGACAGACCATTGTCTGGCAGCAATCACAGCATGAGGGAAGCCTCCCTGGCTCTCTGGGAACCATTCTGAGACTTGTTTGCATTAGCCTTGAAATTTTGTACACATGCCCCAAGCCCTGCGGTCCTCAAGAAATTGCCACTGATACTTGCTGATTTACGATCATAGCCTCTGTTGAACAGGTTCACTTGGCAACGAAGATTTACTGTATGTTTCCTGCTTAGGGTACATTTATTTCTAAGGAATCAAAGTAAAGTGAAGATCTGGTCAGATTACAGTCAGCCACCATAGGGAACAATACTATTCTCTACTTGTTTTGCCTCATGCTGTTATCCAGCGGACTTCACAGCATATTGAACAGCTCCTCAATGTCACTAGGTTAAGTTGTGGCAGAAATCGGATACTTAAAGTGTTACCCTTCAACTTGAGTTGCAGTTTGGCAGGTGAAGTATTGAGATTGCTAAAGGAAACAATGCAGGACAACCAGGTCACTAAATACCAACAGCCATCTGAGGGAAAGACAATGTGAAGTTTGCCAATTACTACTGCGACATAAGACGCTTTTATTAGAAGTCTGAATTCACATTGGTTTGTCTTAGGACGATGATGTGTGTGGCTTTTATTTTAATGGTGCCATGAAATACAGTCCTAAGACAACACACCAGAATACAGCAAGCAGTCAGTTCACAGCTACTAGATCTGGCTGTGTCCTAAAATGTCAGAAATCAAACAGGGACACTAACTTGTTTTAATCAGGATCGCAGACATGACACAATGAAGGTGTTGCCTGCAGATGTGTTTTCTGAAGAGAAACAACAGCGAAGCTTTATACATAATGATCCCGTTCACTATTAATCCCCTTGCATTCACAAAACAAAGCTGAGTGCCAAAAACTGGAAAATGCCCCACCTAGCCTAAATGTGACCCTGAAGCATGCAGCAATACAGCCTCCACTCCTGAAAACTTTCCAACTCGCTGATTACATTTGTACTCTCGGCACAAAGGGACAAACAACAATAGGCAGCTGGGCTAGAGAAAAATTACCAGTGATAAAATACGACAGGTGATCACTCTAATGGTCCAAGCTGTCTTGGCTACCAATTCTCTCCCATTGTTCAAAAACACAGGGAGATTTATTAAGGAGAAAAGGAAACTGTAATACCGAGTCCTTGAAAAGCCAAGATGAGCTGGTAGGAGAGATTTAGTGAAAGAACCAGAAAGGGAAATAAAAATATCTAGGTGAGGCATAGAGAGAGCAATTTGCACTCGAGTATCAACTTTTCCATTTAATACCACTAGAATTCAGAGATGTAAAAACCACCGATTTCTTAAAAATCATCCATAGTTTGAATGTCCCATACCAAATATAACAGTTTCCTGCACAGAGAGTCAGCGACTGCGACGTTCCCCCACAGCTACTCAGAGCTGAGGTGTCAGAGACTGCTGCTTTGCTCCGGGAGCGCGCGGTGTGCTGCACAAACTGGACCCAAATGGTCCAGGCTGAGTTAGGTAAGAGACATCTCCCAAAAGTGGAAAAGAAAGAACCGCTTATATCCACTTGACACCTAAATAACCTCAGGGTCAAGCAAACCATCTCATCTGGATTCAAGGACATTCATTTAGAATGAAGCTTTCCACAGTCCTCATGATCTATTTATAAAGAAGGGAGCTTGTGAAGTTAGCTTTCTCTGAGATACAGTTGAATACAAATTCAAAACTACTCATTTTTTCTTTTTAGTTGCAAAGCTACCAGACCATCTACACTTCAGTATGGAAAATATGTTTCATTTTGATGTATTTCAGCATAGATTCAGAAATTAATATTTAAGCATCAAATTTAAACAGCTCAACTAAAATCACATATTCAAAATGAGTTAAAAATCAGTATTTCAATTAAAGCTATTTTATTTGAGTAACTATTCTGGTATTGTCATAATAAGTGGTAGAACTGATCTGACACTTTTTTTTTAATTTCCAAACTGCAGGAAATCTTGGTATTTCAGCTTTTCATCTCGGATTGAAATTTTGGCCTAAAATAAGAGGAGTTCCAATAAAAGAGAAGCTCATATTCCTGAGTAGACTGGAATCACTATTTTTTGGGTAAGCAACATGCACACAATTAAGTTCTGCTTTTCCAAAGCCCATTTCTGACATCAGGTGTGCATTATTACACTGTCACGCTCAAGACTTTGTCCTGACACAGAAGGAACCCCAAGCCAACCCCATCACCACAATCTTGTGAAAAAGTATTCATTAAATATTGCAAGACGAGGCAGCAGAACTTTGCAAACAGTGCTTACCCGTCCTCAGACATGGAACAGACTACAAGTATCCATAATGAAAGAGAAGGCACTGAGAGACTGGACTTGTGTCTACATGTGCCATCCTTGCATTGAAGAGCCGCACCGTAAACACCCAACTCAAAGCTATGTCGGTGGTTACTGTTTTCCTGCTAAGCTGACTCTTGTGCTGGCACTTCCAGAAAAGACCTCAACTCCATCCCAGTAAACTGCCACTGTGTCTGAACACATACGCTGCCTCAATTCCAATTTATTTACTGTCAGAAAAGAACTCTCAGCCCTGGAACTTCAGAAAGCCTTTAATCCAGAGGATTTCTCCATATTGTAAAGTTCTCTTTGCCAGATGGATTCTGACAACACTCCCTATAGATTTTATTTATTCCTTAGTGCTGGGGAAACAGCCACCCAGGCAAGATCCCTCACGACATACAGTGAAGAAGAGGAGGTTCTGTGACACCAGGAAATGCAGTGACCATATCCCAGAGTAGGAGATTTCCACAAAGCCTTATGAAACACCAATAACTATTCTTACATTGCCACTCTCTCACACAAGAAATACACTGTATGTTGAGTTGTGCTACCTATTTCACAGTTCCACATGTAAAATAAAGCACTGTGTAGGCAGGTAGCAGCCCTTCAGCATGGAGGAACCTGACATTCTAGCAGCAGATTTCTAGAGAGAAGCAGGAAAATCAACCTCCAGAAGGCAACCTATCTTTGTGATTAAAACCAAAGCTTGATCAGTATTTGTGCTATACGACACCAACTGTAAGAACTGTGTCTGCATAGAGAACTGCCTACAAGTGCTGCAGTTGAGTCATCTCAGAAAACCACAGGTCAAAACATGCCTGGTTAAGCATCCTTTGCCCATTTCCTTTGGTCAGTCCCAAAAACAAACCAGCAGCAAGAGCTCTAACATCCACACGCCACTTCCTCTCCCCCAGGTTTCACTGTAAGCTCCCCTGACCACACAAAGAGCCACCACATTATGTACATGCATCTATTTAAGTCTATCTTTGGAAATAATAAACTAGAACTCAGTTGATTAGTTTGTTCCTCACAAACACCACAATTAGTCTAAGACATATTTCCTGGCTTTGACAGATGAAGTACAAGGCATGTCTGAAAGCAGTAGCTAAAAAACAATCACGGTCACGTTTACAAAAAAGTACCTCAGAGGCAAATGGCAGTGGTGGCTACCAAATGAAAAAGATACAGGCCTGATTTGTCTCTCAGCCTTAACAGAAGTGAGTGAACTTTTAACTAACGTGTCCATTTGTGGCAAACAGAAATGAGAAGTGAGAATCTAACACAAGTTCCTGAAGACAAAATATCAAAAGCTACTGGTGCAAGGCAGTGATACAGTGAAGTAACAAAAAACCCCAGAACACAACAGAAGAGCAATAAACAGCCCTTCTTCACAGCTGATATATTAAGAGTGTAATAGGCTTGAAATTCCTTTATAGAATTTATAAAAGTTAATCCTTTCAGGAAAACTTGCCCACTGCTTTACATATTTCCATAAGGGAATAGTCTCTTTGTGCATATGGGTTTGGAACAGAGATGAATTTCTTCATTACTTTGAGATTAAGAAAACAGAAGAATCAATTTATAAGTTTTGTGGAATTATTGATAGAAACTTGCTAAGTAAGTTCGCCATATAGTAAACTACTACTACTCGTTGTTGTTTTTTTTCTCTAGTTTTGCCAAGACAGCACAAAAATGTCTGGGAGTCAAATAATGCATATTTCCACTTGAAGCCAGTGAGCCTTGGACCAGGTACCTACACAAACCACCTGAGCAGGCCTTTGGTCTGGGCTCTGGGAGCAGAAGATCGCACTGCTCCACTGTCCCTACCCGACAAGTACACACAGACCTCTCAGGGAAAACGGCGATGACTCTCCAGGAACACGGACATACTAATGTCTGTTGAGACATGAACTTAAATAGATTACGGACTTCAGGACAATAATCTCCTACTGACCTCTCTCTAACAAAGTCCTGCTTCTCCGTCTGACACATTTATTCTCTGATGTTCACAGGATTAGTCCTCTCTTTCTACTGACTGCACAGTAGGCTGATCTGTTTCAAGAAAAATAACTGAAGTAGCAAAAACAGGAATAATTTCACTTTCCAAAACAATGGCAGTGCTTCAGCTAACCATGTGAGATACTAACGAGAAAGGGCAAAACTACCAAAGAAAAGTTTTGCACGCACAAGATGTCATTCTGCAGGACACCCATCCACCCTTCCTTTTTATTTTAAGAAGCTCAAAGAAGCTATTGGTTATCAATGTATCAAGAGTACTTCTATTGCATTCAAAGCTCAAATGAAAATCAGGTCTAAACTAGCAAGGCTTCAAGACTGCAGGCTGCCATTCTCACCCTCCTGCTTCAAAAGACCTTTACTGTCAGCTAAATATTAAATTATTGGGATTTAAGTATAAAGCCAAGCTACAACATATAAGTGCTAAAAGCAGCGAGCTGAAAGCCTTTTTCTAATCTACCAGGAGCAGAGAAATGTTGTTGCATATTATTTCAAGCCATTTTCCAGAGAAGTGTTTTCATGTTGTCCACCCGATCCATTCTCGTCTACATTTTTCTTCTTCCTACTTTTTACCACGCAACTGGTAAGCCTGCTAGTGTGCTTTTTTACATACGTTTTTTGTGGTTTTTAAACGTACGTTTCATTTACCATCCGTGGTGTTGTACCCTGCTTATGTGGGCAGAATTGCAAAACTTTCATAGGCTTCAGAGCATGTGGTCTTATCTCCCTTGGAAGCCTAGCTAAACTGAGCTGAGCCTCAGGGACTTCCAAGGAGTTCAGGGAAACACTGCTCTTAAGTAATCAAAATCTAGATTCACAGAAGCATTGAAGTGCGTGCTAGAATCATTAAAAGCACCTTGTCTCCTGTTTAAAGTTCAGTGACTGCTTGGATACTTCTCCTTCATCATACAGTGTACCTTGTAAAGCACCGGGTTCTGCACAGCCAAGCACAGCTGTGCTACAGCGAGGTTCTGTGTCCAGTCAGACACACCTGTGAAAGACGTCCTTACTCACCTCGAGGAGCAATTGCTCACGGATACAATCCCAGCGCAGCTACACGTGCAAGATGCTCGCCGGTGTAAAACACTCACAGGCTCATGCCTGGCTGTGCAGGCCCTGGGGGACTGGCTGAGGCCACCAGCACATACGGAGTGTCAAACCAAGGTTGGCATTGCAGGAGACTTGACTTAGCCTTTGGTGAGAGAGGGCTGTTAATTCATGTTGAAGGCTGCTAAAGGTCATCAACAAGAGACTTCTGCCTTAAACCTCTCACAGAGCAAAGGGTATCTTCGTCCCTTACTCAGTGCCCACAAGGCCCAGGGATCACAGTGAGTGAAGCCGACATGCCAACAAGCAGGCAGCTGGTTTCAACTTTACACTAACTGTGGGGACCATCACTAATGATTAAATAGCATAGCTTCATTTCTAAAGATGACTGAGGGCTGGACAACAAATCTTGAGTTGGGAAACACTGACCAGTACTAAGTCTGACAAAGAAGCATTAGCAGTAACAAAAAGGAGACAAAGATACAAGCAGTCTCCACCTGGGAGGGCAAACTGCTCAGCCATCTAACAGGTACATCTAACAGATACACACAGGCATTGCTTCCTCCTCTCAGTAGGGAAATAATATTCTTTTTAAATATGCCCCAAAATTGCTGCTTTAAAATCCTCAACCATAGCTAAAACATTCCTTTCCAAAGACATGACATTGAACTATGCAAAATTGTTCTTGCTCAGAAAAAAAAAAAGAGAGAGAAATCACCATAAAAGGAAGTTCACTTCTCACATCAGATGCAAATCTACCCAAAAAGTGATTTATGCTAGAGAGTAGATGTACAGAGGGAAGGTAAGCACAGAGTGAAACAGCCCCATGGGAAACCTGTGACCCTGGAACCTGCACATAGCACAGACAGAAACACAACTCTGGAAATATTTAGATACCTGCTTTTGCCATTAAGAAAATCTTATTGACTATTTTTTAATCAGTCTACAGATACAGGGAGAGCTCATAACATTGGTCATCTTCATAACACATATAAATTTTTTTATATATAAATATTTTATCAAAATCAAGAAGAAAAATGAGCAGCAGAGCCAGGCAGTAACTCAGAGGGAAGAAATACAGCAATAGTATGTCAGCACTGGCACAGTCCCAAGCCTGGACCACCTGACTTAAATCTAAGCAATGCACCTGGGCAGTGCCAAACAGGCCTGGGATTAAGGATTTATGCAGGTGTAGAAGGAACACAAGGAAAAAGGAAGCGTAAGGAACTCTCCCAAACCACCCATACGTTGCACGAGACTTAACAGCGAATCATAAGCCTTCATCTTAAGGGAGAAGCAACTAAACTTATGCTTTCGTCTTTCATATATTCACATCATAAAAACACATTTTTGAAACCAAGTCTGCAAATGATACAGCAGCCAGGAGCACCTTTCCCAGCCTCTTAAAGCTGGACCACAGAAGACAAGTTCGGCCTCAGAGCAGCCTCAGTGATCGCAGGGCTTTGGCCAGAAGCAAGGCTGACCAGGTGATCCAGTCAAGGGACCGACACTTCTGCTGTGCCAGTACAGGCACCTTCCGAGCCTGGACAACCACATGTACATTCCAAACTCTTACCAACTCAGACTATCATCCTTGCAATCCGAAGGCACAACCCACCACACATTCACATAAGCAAACCCCTACTAGCACACTTGCCCCAGAGGAGTAAAGGGAGCTGTACAACAGAAGATGACAGGTTTAAGCATTAGATCATGCACAGCCCCAGCTGAGACAGATTTTAATTTTTCAAGTGTCACAAGGATGAAAAGAAACATCCCTTCTGCACAGACGAGAAGCAGAAGGTTATAAAGTGTTCTGTTATACTACTACAATCAACACGCATCAGCTGTGTGAAGCAGAGTGGCACTTCTCATAACAATTAGCCCAATGGTGATTGCAAATATTGCAACTGCCAGAAACAGGAACACCAGTGAGTCAGAGCTGCCTCTACCGCTGTGTGTTGGCAGCTGGTACTCCCAGTGCAAACCGACAGACAGAGCGATAGGCTCTCAAGCTTTTAGCTGCGCGTGGCAGTCCCTCTTACCTCCTTTAGGGCTTCTACCTCCTCAGGGCTGTGGAGTCGCTGGCTCGTCAGATACACGTACCACCCAGCTCTGACAGACAGAAGGGTGTCCAAGTACATGATGGTGCCTGGATCTCCCACACAGCACAAGTCAGTATCCCAGCAGAATGAATGTAAGAATATAAGGACCATTATTTAAGTGGGGTGTGACTGCCACAGGACAGACAAAAGAAACACACCATGGATTAAGCCCTACCGCTGTTCCTAGTGCCAGCACTAACTACGTGCTCCACTGGGGATAAGGCTAACCTTCAAGCCTTTTTTTAATGTCTCTCCCTGGCCTCTGCCTGCTAAGAAGGAAAACTCTCTCCTGCTGAGAGATAATATTAAGTCTCTTCTTTTGCCCCCTGAACACCAGTGGGGCAGAGAGGAAAGCCGAGGCACACATCAGGAAACATTTGGCCTGTTATTGCATTCCATTTTGTAAGTTCCTCTTGTTGCCGAGTTATTTTTCAGTTCTCTAAATTGATCAATAGCCCCATACTAAGGCCTGGATTTGCAGAAGCACTGAGCATCCACAGCCTGGGTCAGACATTTGAAAACAATAGCTGTGATAGCCTTGGCAATATGTTGCAGCCCATTACCAAATTTCATTAATGTGTTAAGGTTCTTCTGTCTTACGTTCTGCTTTAGTTGAACCAATGATTCTACCTCCCAAACAAAACTTCTCTTCCTACTCTCTCCACGTGGAAGGTTTGAATATCAAGAGCACACACTAAGTCTTGAACCTGAATCTGCAGGTGAACCCGGAAATACTTGGACCCAAACACTTTGGAGAACGCTACAGAGGTCATCACTCAGAAACAGGTGATATTATCAAGAGAGTGCTGGCCCAATTGCTACTTTTCATTTCTTCTATCCTTCAGCCTCAACATGAATTTTTTCTTTCTCTCCTCTCCTTCCACTTGCCCACATTAGCATAGAACTATACATTTCAAGACCAGATGGGCATTTAGCACAACCACTGATTGCAGAGAAGCTAGTGTGACTTGCTAGCTGGTACCACATGTTTTACACCCTCTTTTTTACTATCTGGAGCACCAGGGAGTGCTCAATGCTGGGAATCTGATTCACTAAGACACTTCTGATTTGAGAGAAAGGAACAATGACAACCTTGTGAGAATGTTTTGTTTCTTTGTCTTCTGTTTATGTGCATTCCGCAAAGGAAAGAACCTTGCATTCTCAGACAGTACAAGACTAATGACTGCTACTGCCTTGCATTATTCAACAGGAAGTACACAATTAGATCCTTATGTTCAATTTGGTGTTCACATTATCATCAGGTTATCATAAAATGTAATTATGTGAAGTTCTAAATATGTTCTCATCTTACCTTTGCTGAAAACTGAAGGCAGCACTAGCATTTCAGAAGGGCAACAGCTCTAACAAAGCACAGCAAAATTTCGTCTTAAGCAAGTTCCCAGGGCATGTTCCCATGTGGGGAGGACTGAAAAAATATTTATAACATCTGATGTACAAAAGGACTGCAAAAGGCTACCTTTGGGCATTGACAAACAGCAGAGTAGCACACTGTGACAAACATTGCAACAATACAGGTAATTCCTGGAAAGTGAGTGTGAGAAGACAAGGGAGAGCTTTGCCCTTTACAGACGGCCCTGGGCCAGAGACAGGCATCCAGTCCCTTGTCACCCAGCTCATCTCAGTAATCCTTGTCAGCTCACATCATCGTTTTGTAACTCAGGTTTTCCACCTGTGAAACAGGTCTGACTGCTGAAAGGTGATGGCAAGAGTGAAGCCTTAGCAGCTCATCACAAGTCTCGGTTTTCTGGTTCTGGCTAGACAGCCTCCCTGCCCTGTATGAGACTGCACCTCCTTGCTGTATGGGATCCTCCTTGATAATAAAGCAGCATCTACCTCCCCCTTGTGGTCCACTGCAAAGAGCATCCCAGCAGCAGAGGACAATCTGGTCCTCTCAAGTCTTATTCCCTACCAAAGGCCATCTAATCATATCAGTGCTGCCATAAACTGGTTAGGCTCCAAAGAGCTGGTTTTGCAAAAGTACACTTCCCTTTGGCACACCACCTCCCCATCACTCGATGCCCCGCTGAAGTGCTATGAAGTGGCAAATAAAGTTGGGCCATGTCATGCTGATGGCTTTAACACAGCATAGTCCTATGCTCGTGGCTTCCTACAGGTCTAAATTAATTAAATAGATTGGCACGTGGGGTCTATATATGTGTCCTACCCCAGAATAAAGAGACTTCAGACTAAAAGGCTGGAGCTTCATGGAACAAGCTTTTCCACAGGAAAATCACACCCAAGGTCCAACAAGAGACCCTACTGATTTTCTCAGTGCACTCAGTGACAACAGTCCCAGGCATCGGTGCAGACTGAATTGCTCATCATTCCAGCCTTTACAGCAGGACACTCTCCAAACCTGCAGGAACTGGCTCATTCCTATGAAACCACTGTGACTTTTGTCAATTTGCAGCAAAGCTTTCGGTTGACCAGTGCAATGTCTTTCCATTCCTAGGAAACAGCCCTATTCAGTAATTATTAGAGAGACGAGTACAGGACTGAGATGGCTCATTAACCAAAGGTGAACGGATTCGAGCCTCCTTTCAGATCCTTTCCAAGTTATTTGTCCACCGATTGAAAAGCAACACAGTTCTCTCTTCATCCCCTGCTAACAGTTGTGTCTGTGTGCCTGTGTTGCTGCAGTCACTCTAGAAGAAAAGGAACAGGAAAAACCTTCAGGAATTCTCCTGAATGCTTCAAGTGCTGGCCCCACTGAATTAAACATGAAGGGTTTCCCCTGACTCCCATCCCAAAGAGCCTTTTAAAGGTAGTGCCACAAAGGTAGATGGATAATATGGAAGTATAATTTCCCTTCTGTGCTGTCCGGAGCATTACGTTTGATAAAACAGTATATATGAGGTCTTTTTTTTGAAGCATGGTAAAGAATTCTGTTGCTACTTTTTAATCTTGTTTTTCAGGTGGTTTTTTAGCCTCTAACTACATCAGCACTGCTGGCACTATATTTCTCCAGATACGTAAGCTGGTTTAAAGGCAGCTTAGACAGCATCTCTACTATTGTAGTAGTATCACCGTAAGACACAGAAGACATTTTTAAATTACCTCCATGCTGTCCCATACCAGGGCAGCTGTTCATAAAGAGATCCTGGAAGAACATCAATGTACGATTCTCTCAAATTAAAGGCTTCAGAAAAGAAAGTAGCAGTAAATACGTTTTCTCTTTTCAGTGCAAATGTCTGCTGTTATGGATGAAACATCATCCCACACCCAGGAGAACCACACTACACCAGCCCTCGCTTTCTTTCATTTACAGACACAGATATTCTTGTAATATGAAGGCACAGATGTTCCTACAAGCATGTGATTTTCACGCACATGATGTCCCCCCAAAAAACCAAAAAGGTCTTCTCCAAAAGACACCCAAAATGAAATTTAAGAGGAATGTATGTTATATTGTAAACACATTTTCTTTTAGGTACACAATGGCTAAAGGCCTCCCAGATAAGACCTGCATTTCATCTAGTCTGTCAGCCAACTTTTTACCTGCAAGAACATGACTCCACATCTGGGACCAAACCAGTTTGATTTTTGCTTTGATAAATTCCTTCTACCTTTAATCAGGATGAAAGTTAGGCATAGGAATAATTACAGCCACACACGATTATTCTCACAATAACATATAGGGCAAAGGACCCAATCCATGGTTTATCAAAACTAAAGCAAAAAAAGTCTGTGTTCATTTCAGTTAAATCAGAACTAGCTGAAGTATCATATATTTGGACAGCAAGTCTCAAAATTAGGAGATAAAAAACTTACTACCTATTTTCTGTCAGTTCCCAGATAATTTCCAGCATTAGTCTGTGGATGGCAAATCAAAATGGATACTATGCAAAATTTCCATTTTAAATGTTTTTACAGCAGAGGCTGGAATCTTCCCTCTAATACATTCACCACAGACAGAACCATCATTGGTGTTCATGGGTACAAGGAAACACACCATTAGCTGCTCCGAGACTTCGAAAGGCTTAACTCAGGGATCCGACAAATCCTAGGGAGGGTCTCGAGGTTTAGAAACAATTTGCCCAACTTGCTATAACATGTCAAGAACAGAAAGGAACAAAATACAATATAGGAACACGGCCCCTTGGGATTCAGAATGCCTACCCACCCCCATGATGTTGAGATGTGAGTGAATGGGCACAGCTAGTAACTGGACATGAGCAAGGAAGCTTCCTCTCCATCTCCATCATTGACAAACAACATTCCCACCAACACGTCACTGCAGACTCTGCACAGTCCGAGCTCGTAAGCATTTCCTCATGAAAGACTCCATCTCCTAGTAATAACTAATAAAGCTCCTGAAGACCATCTCCCATCACCAACCAGGCTGCTAAATCCAGACCTGACATTTAGCATTGAAGTGCTTTCCACCCAAACAGCAATAGCAGAGACCGAATGAGATGCACTCCTGCTTTTCTCTCTTTTGAGGATAAAAACTTTGTGGGAATGAAGTCTTAGCAAAACCTAGTAAAAATCCTGCCCCTACCGAAGCAGTAGGAATTTTGCCATCAGCTTGCTCTGGAGAGATTCCAGGATCTCATTTCTGCTGCCTGACTCCAAGCCCACTGACATCAGCGGGAGCCCTCCTGTTTATTTTGGTGTGTACAGCCTGAAACCCCTAACAACTTGCTTTGTACTAATTGCCTGGTAGAGGCACAATTAAGTTCACATCTGAAGAGCATGCAATCAATTTCTCCAAGGCTACTTAAAGAAGTCCCCTGATTTTCTTTGTTGCAAAAAAAGAGAGCCTAATAAATACTGTAGTTTAAATCCATATTTGCTCTTCCGTGTAAGAAACACTGAAAACCAGCAAGAGTTCTTCAACATCTTTGGTTAAGAAAAATGAGGCTCTTTTTTATCCCTTTTCATTCAAGTCATTAAAGTATATTAAACTGATTTTATTTGTTGGGCCAAATTCCAGAAAGCACTTATTTAGATTCTTTTAAAACTTTCTCAGGAAGTGAGTATTTAATATAGATGAAAATATTCTTTTTTTTGTGACCAATACTACTCTCTTGCTGCCTTCAAGCGTAAGTTTACTCATCATTTTACAATTAAGAAATTGGGCATTTGTAGATTCTGCAAGCTTAATGCTCAAATGTCTTGATTCAGAAAATCTTTAAGTAAACAAACAAACCTTTCTATTAACGTATATACATTTAGAGTTCTCATATAAAATATTTTCTTTCGTTAACTCTGTAGGAGCTATGCTGTAGGTATCAATGGACATTTTGAGAAAATTGCAGTAAGCAGCTATGCTGGTTTCTGAGTGAAAACTGAGAAAAGCTGAAGTAATAGTTAGACAAAAGCATCATGACCACCACATTGCCTATTGACCTGCTAACATGAAAAAAGCCAAGTAGTATTTTAATCAGTTATGTGATTAAATATGCAAAGCAGACATTCCCATCAATTCAGTAATGAATGAGAAAAATGGATGATAAGAGAGCATAGACACCAGCCTATTTTTCTATTACTGCAGCTTTTCTTTTTAAAACAGATAGAACAGACCAACTGATTAAAACCCCTTTAATTTCCTCTTTTTTTAATGTCAATTAAACTTCTCTAACATGAAGGGAACATAGAGAAAGGCACAAAGCAACAATGCAATACTAATTACCTAGCAAGGGAACAAGATGATAATGATTAACCATGAAATTTTTTATCTACAATGAAAGGATTTTGAATGTAGAATTGTGATTGGCCTGTGTGTGTGGCTTACTGATACAGACTGAAGCAGTCCTGTCCCAGCCACCCTGGGTGCAGAGATGCTGTTGTGGTACCGTTGCACAATTTCAGCTTTTCACAAAACAGAATTCCTATTTTCTGGTTGGTTGTGCATTTGATCTGCATAATCACACCACAGCTATGCAAAGCTCCACGCTCTGAGCAGCTGACAGCAACACTTAATACAAGGTCAGTGATTTCCTTTAATTATTGTAGTTTTATTTTCTTTTTTGCAATCAGCCATACACTCTGCATGGTTCTCTGCTTTCCTGCTGGAACAGACATGTTCCCCAGCTTACTTAAAAAAAAATAATCTTAAAACCCTACAACAATTTTGGGCAAACAGTCTTAAGCAAATGACCCTAACTGTCCAAAATATGCTCAAATGAGGTCTATGCACATAGGAAGGAGGAAGAATTTAGCTCACCAGTTCTCACTGTTTCACTGGATATCCCTCCTGCTTTGACTACCAGCATTGCCCATTCATCACCTCACGCAGCTGACTCAGAGGACTGAGGACCAGGCTGCTTGCTGCCGCAAAAGTTATTAAAATGAAGAGGAACTCTCTAAGTTTTCCCCCCTCATTCTTTCCTCTAAAACAGTCCTTCAGAGAGAAAAGTGGTTGCTACTCTAGAAGCTCTGCTTCTCTTAAACTCAGATTATGGAGTTCTCTCTTGAGAGCCCTTCTCCTCCCAGATTATCCAGAAGCCTTCCCACAGCAAATTTCTAACATCCCATCACACCTCCCCGACTGCTGTGCCATCGTACCCGCTTTGTCACTGGCAGGGTTCCTGCCTGTGAGGTGGCAGCAGATGGGACCTGGAGGGAAATAAATGCATTTCCCAGCTCTATTATCTCCCACGTGGGTTCCCATCTGGAAACCCCAACAACACCCAGAGATGGGTGCTGTGAGAAGCAGCTTCTCCCTTGTGCTCTATGTAGAAATTGTCAGGGCTTGTGTAGAGGGGCACCATGCTGGGACAGGCAGAAGGAGAGAGTTTTCTCTCTTGGATCTTATGCAACCCAGGATACGCTTATTATTTCCTCAACAGGAAGCTCCTTCCAGTTATTATTATAATAATGCATGTCTCCATGGGTACATAGCTTCCTTTATAATAATTCACCCATGAAAAGGCAAGAAAAAACATACAGCAGAGAAAGCATTCTACTCTCTTATTTTTGTTTCAGTCTCAGTCGATAGGAATTCACTTCTTGTTTTAGGAGTCATTAGGAGCCTAAAGACTGTAGCAGCTTTTAAAAAATTGGCCACTTAAATCTGAGTTGCAGTGACATTCCTGGTGAGACTAAGCAAAGATGGCCCTGCATAAGAATAAGCAAGTCCCTTCACAGAGTTAACCATGTAGCAAGCACAATGAGACAAACCAAAAAGGTCCACCCTGTGATCACAGAGCATGGGGCAATGCCCTCAGTCTGGCCAAGTACCCCTCCAGCTGGCAGGGATCCCAGTACTGGAAGCAGATAGTAGTCCAGAAAATGCATATTCAGTTAAAACAGGTAGCTGAGGTGGCCTGACACCATCTTCCTTCTTTCTCCCAAATCCAAAGCCAGAGAAGAAAGACGTGTATAACATAAAACAATTCAAAAACTTGCACTGGCTGCTAGAGAGTTAGAGGGCTGACTGGTCAGTAAACTGGCTAGGGGAAGAAAACAGGTGAAACCATGACTCCAAATAACAGATTTTTAAAATGCATCCAGAACAATTCTCCTACCCTGCCCCTGCAATAAACTCTAGATGTTCTGACTTGAGAGAGAAGATTCAACCCTTTTTCAAACTCTAATCAACTCAGCCAATCTTCAAATACGTAACAAATAGTCCCTCACTGCAGCTCTTCTAATCAGACGTTACAGCCCAGGCGCTCTGAAGAGGGAACTCTGTGAGGAACTAAAGGAGCAGGATGTAAAAGAACACTATTTTTATGTGAGACAGTAGTTTCATAGACACTTTAAGTTGGTTTAAGCTAGGACAGACCTCAGAAGAGGCAGCCCTGCCCTCGCCCCAGGTTCCATTTGTTTGTTCTCAGCTCCACTCCTTCATCTGTGCTGACAAGTATCTGTGTGGCCATGTGGGGAAGTGGATCAGGGAACTTATCTGAACGAACACAATGTAGTTCACCAGAGAGTGATTTTGAAATGGGAAAAAGTAGCCAGGGGCACAGGGAGGGTTGAACAGCCGCTCTTGGCAGTAATGTCTGCTTACGCTGGCTCAAAGTGCATGTGAAACTACAGTCACTATCATTTAGACAATTAATGGCATTGTTACAGCAACGCCAGCTCTTGGGCAAAACCCCGCTGCCTTGACTCTTCCCCCATTGAATTAGTGCAATAGAGTTACTCACCGAAAGCTATTCTGAAATATGCAGGTTTTTGAATGGTGCAAACCCTACGGTGAATTCAGGACCAGAAAGTGATGACAAGAAGGAAGACACTATATCATAAGCATAGTTTTTTAACTAGGAGCAGTAGAAGAATTTTAGCTGAAAGAGACAGATGAGCTTTGTTTCTACGTGTGTATGTAGAAACATGTATGTGGGTGCAACATCGGCAGCTGGGAGGGCTGCAAAGTTCCTAATGTCACAAGAGCAAGAATTAATGCAGTGGTTACCGTCTCTCTGCTCAGCCTGTTTGCAAATTCATGGGATCTAGCTACACACTCTACAGTGGTTAAGCAGAGATCTGTGCAAACAAAAGATCATCTTCCAACAGAAGCCTGAGGAAAGCTCATGAGGGCTTTGATCCTACAACTGGATCCACACAAACATCTTCCATCCGTGCCCAGGGGTCTGTTACGCACAAAAGCAGCTGGACTTTCACCACAGGCAACCACTACAAGAGCTTGGGCTTCATCCAAATGGCCATCAGAAATCTCCATGGCTGTATGCTAGGGAAA